>NC_059988.1:986590-1289621 GCF_912999745.1 Papilio machaon
GCGGGTGTAGTAAACTTAAATTAGAGCCGCAGGCGTTCTTAACGTTAACTAATTACTGTTTACGGCTGAATGAAACTAATAGTAAGAGAACTTGGTCCGTGGAGTAAGTTTCCACATCAAAGGAGACAATTGCCTACAAAGAAGTTCAAACTACGCATAGAACTTAACTAACGTAACGTTGTAATTTGTGTTCCAGAATAAATGTGAGAAAAATTTCGACGATATGAAAAGTTAAAGTGATAGGAATTTATTGTAAACTGTGATAAAGTCTTTGAATGATGATTAAGTGAATATGTCTAATACAAACATTAAAGCTAGAAACAAATGATAAGATATTATTAATCTTTCTGCGTCCCCTTCTCCGTTGTTTAAAGGTAGGTAACGCATCTGCAATTGCGAATATCTATGGTTCTCTTCACTATTTGGAATTCAGATGGTTGCTTATTTAGCATCTTATGATAAAAAATATTTGTTTTCGAAATTCATGTGAGCTAAGGATTCTGCACCTTAAAACCGCTATTAGTTGAAGTGCTTCTTACTGGAGATAAAAACCTGGTACTTCAACGAATCACTGTATTATGTTTAGACGTTTCACCTTTAAAATGTTACTTAATTACTGTTAGAAACTTTTTAATTAGAAAGTGGGCAATTGTCAAAGACATGCTATTTTAAAGAAGTTTCTAGATTTATCCAAAATTAAAAGTATCAATTAATTAATTATAATTTTTTTTTTTTTTTTATATTTTAATGAAATTGCCAATTCAAAAGTAATTAAAGTCAAATAATTCGTGAGTGAGGGAAAAGTTATTAAGTACATAAAGGCTTTTAGTAAAATAAAAAAATTCCAACGAATTTAGTACTTGAAATGTCCATCAAGTATACGTATGTCCATACATACGTATGATGAACTAGATTATGCTGATTACTTGTCTATTGTAGAATACATAAAGAAATGATAATAAAAACAACCATAAATCAAACACAAGATAAGCGTAAACAGTAACTTACATCTCAGTAAGTGACAAGCACTAATTTATACTAAGAAAACAAACGACGTCAGCGAAATTTTTATTTTATTACTAGGAAAAGGTATTTTCGCTCATAAAACGAGCATGCTGGCAGCGTTCATTACGTAATTAAGGGTAATTAACTTTGGAAGAAATGATCCTAATGAAGCCGTACAGATGCTGAATGGAGATTCCGACAGTCTGTACAATGTCTTGTCGTTAGTACTTTTATAATCACTTTGATAATTATTATTAAATGTTCGTCTTATCCTTTCCGTACTGACCGGCAAGTATAAAACATTTCAAATACATATGTGGGTTCAATGACTTCAATCTGTAACACTATAATACAAAGTGAAGTACGAATGTATAAATAAGGTTATTACTAAACCAAATATGTATGAAATTGTATGACTAAAGTGGTCGTATTTGGAACCGGTCCAAATTAAACCATGTTTTGATAAGGTATAGTAACATTATGTAATAGTATAAAAATATATAAAATTGACATCAAGAATGTTTAACAATTTTGAAATAGATTAACTCACAGACATATAACGTTCAATAAATTCTACTAAAATTAGTGACATTTACACCTAAAGCTATAAAGAGGACATACTAAAAGTCCATGAAGGGATCACAAATCTTTTTTTAGCGACAGATTTCTGAATAACATAATCACCAGGTAGGTCGTAACGTTGACATTTTAAGAGGCTCACGGAATAGGATCAGTGGAGATTTAATAACTTTTTTAGAGGTCGCCGCAGGTGTGTCAGACGCAGGCTGTCAACTCGAGCTTTTTATGAAATTTACGCTCTCGTTTTAAAGTAGATTTATAGCGTAGCAATTTCACAGATACTGAGGACTTTTATTTTAGATTTTAATTTTGTATTATTTGTTATAAATTATACAGAATACAGAAAAATATCAGTTCGAGTTTTCTTTTCATAAACATTTTATACGTTTAAGTGTTCATTGATAAAAAATAAAAGAAATTTTAAATTTGGACTAAGTTCTAATAGTCGAATTACATAAGTATTAATTCGTGACGATAACACAATAGAACTCAACTGTTAATATAATATGTTAAAAACAACAAAGAACAATTGACTGTTCCCTTAATTACTCTTGTTCAATTTAAATCGTCCCATTCATTCGCGATATGACATCTGACACTTTTAATGCTGCGAAGCCTTTCACTTTATTTAAAATTTAATATTTAAATTTTCCGAATGCGAAGTATTTGCATATTTTCGGTTCCACCGAAATAATATCGGTGATCCAAATGAAATAAACGTTTCCACACTTGAAACACAGAGGATTAAAACTTTATTGTGGACTAATAAGGAAACAGTACAGAATTAAGAAAAGAAATTTGATAAAAATTATATTGAATTAATTAAATTAAATTTGATAAAATTGATAAAATTGGATAAATAAGGTTAATGCCTATTTATAATAGGATAGTTAACAGATGTTACATAATTATTTATAAATAACGAGGGATCAATAAATTCTCCTCAATCAAGTATTTCAATTACAAAACATGATTGATGAAAAATACCCTTGACTTTGATAGATCGCGGAGTTCTAGACGCAAACATCATAAAAATTCCGAATAATAAGTTTGGAGCCAATGTCAAGTGGTACACAACCGTTGCCAACAATAACAAGATCACTGAGAAATTTTGGTTTCAGTACTTTGGTCGTATTAGGCCCTTGTTACACCAGGCAACGTACATAAGTCGTCGAAACTAATATTGTATGGTTGCGTCACGAGAATCGCGTTGCGCGCGCTCCGTACACACATCGTTGAATCGTTGACGTATAGATTTGATCCACCATCTTGAACATTACAGCGACTTGTCCCACGACGATCTTGACTGACAGTTTACGAGCTACAGATGATGGCGACAAAAGAATAAAAGATCGGCGACGCGCTCTTTTTACGATCCTCTATGCTCTATGACCTTGTAATGCGTAAGTGGCGTAGCGAATCGCCCTGTTCCAAAGCAGGGCCTTTATCACTTGAGTTCCCGTTTTCTTGACACATTAGGTATAGCGTCTTTAGTCTGAAAATAGACCAAGAGCCAAAGGCAACATACTTACAATCGATTATGAATTATATTATGCATACATTAATAAAGGTCAGTTTATCAATTAATCAAATTACGTAATACCTTATATCTGTAGTAATAAAGCTTAAAATTGATATAAGAACACATATACTTTTGTTGATGAACCTAATAAAATAAATTAACTTATGCAATGGTCATAGGATCCTAAATGGACCATTCAAACACCAAATTACGCTAAAAGCTGTTTTAAATGAAACTTTATCAACGAAGGATATTTAGCAAATCTTTTGCGTTGCAATTTGTTGAATTCCAAAATATTTTGGAGGAAATAAATCTTCCTATCATTACCTTATCCATTAGTTAACGATATTTGATTTCACTTTATCAACACAAATTTAAAAAATTCAGACAAAAATATAAAACAGTGTAAAACTTTTATTTACAAAGTTAGGTTAAGTAAGGATAAAATTATCAAGCAAAATTGGTTGTGGCACGTCGTAGAATTTAATCAAGAATTTTCATAAGATTAATTGAAGTAGGCGTTATGTCCGACGTGAATAGGCACAAGCATTGAAATGGTTCTCTGACGCGGGCGCCATTGAACTGTGAGCTCTTTGACTACATTCTCTGAATACTACAAGCACTATACTGGGACTCTATTCGACTTTGTCCAGTATTTGAATTTATAATTAAAATTAATGAGTAGGCCATAAAGACATGCGTACATACGTCAAGAAAGAAACATTATTCTTTTGTTTGTAATGCATTATTAAGTTTAACTCATAAATTACTTGACAGATCTTTATTACCAAAAAATTGTACCTCATGGCTTGCACTATCTTTAAAATAAAATGGGAATCATTAATATCGGTCCACCAAGGACAAAATTATGAGGTAACATACATAAATAACATACAAACGAATTGGTATTAAATTGTGCATTAAATTAATAGTATAAGTAATTTTGATTTTATTATAAACTAGCTTTTACCCGCGACTCCGTCCGCGCGGAATAAAAAATAGAAAACGGGGTAAAAATTATCCTATGTCCGTTTCCTGGTTCTAAGCTACCTGCCCACCAATTTTCAGTCAAATCGATTCGGCCGTTCTTGAGTTATACCTATAAATAGTGTAACTAAAACGACTTTCTTTTATATATAGAGATAATTTATTTGATATTCAGTGTATTATTTATGAAACATAACTATCAAATCGAAAAATAAGTTATTAAACATTGAAGCCCAAAATATACTCAGACTGGGAACAAATACTTGTGGATTACGTAAACATTTGTTGTCTAGACAGAAACCGTAACTGGACACTTTAACAGTCACCACTTAAACCGCGGAATTTTCTCTAAATTAATACGAGAAATTCAAAAGGCAACAAGGTTGTAGATATCTTATATTATTAATATGACTGTAAAGTCCCTTATTGTATTATTTTATTTTCATAACTTCAATTATCGCACTCAATTGTTTATAGTTACATTTAGTTCAGAAACTTAATTTAAAATTAATCATTTGTATTTCATAAATTATATATGTATACATTATATATATTAAATATACTCGTATTATACAAATATCCACGTGTAATACGGATAAGATTATTTTCTATATCAAAATGTTTCTGTTATCCTGATTGAATTAGTTGCATTCAAATAATAATTTTCCGGTATTTTTATTATAGAAGTTAAGTTTCTAGTTCAATCGAATTCTTTGACTATACTTACTGTCTATGTCAATAATGTTTTTATCTTTTATAGTTCTAACAAATTTACTTAGTATTACAGTTATCCAATTCTTTTATAAAGTATGTACTTATACTTAGAAAATACACAATTTAAAAAAAATCTATTTTATACAACGCTAAATAAAGTAAATCTTTACATTTAAGATCATCCTTACATCCCGTTTTATCATTTATCATAAATTAAAGAATAAAATGACGCCAACGTTATATATTAATATCCCCTCGAGCTAACGAGATCTTTTAAAGTTACATCACGCAAAAACCATAAATTATAAAAACAATTATAGTAAAAATGGATTACGTTTTGTAGAACGTAATCAGTAACTCACTGGGTATTCGAATAAAAGCTGTATTAAGTAGTTTATTTAATTGAAAATTGATAAATGTGAGCGGGTCGTGATTTCATTTTGAATTAAACTTTTGTAATAACGTAAATTTTTGGTACAAATTTCCACTAATTTAACTTAAAATTTCAACGCACATTGTTTCTCATCAGCCAAAAATCAGTATTAACCAATTTATATATCTAATATATAAAATTCTCGTGTCACAGTTTTCGTTCCCGTACTCCTCCGAAACGGCTTGACCGATTCTCATGAAATTTTGTGAGCATATTCAGTAGGTCTGAGAATCGGCCAACATCTATTTTACATACCCCCCCCCCCATTTTTTAACTGCGCGCGGACGGAGTCGCGGGCGACAGCTAGTAAAAAAATATATATTTACAAGGATTACGAGAATTACGTTTTATGTTTTTAATTTTATAGGTGTCGTTTTATTTTGATTTATTCTTCCACTGGTTGTTAGGTGACCGTAGATTTGGCGCAGGATCACAACCCAAGAAGCTACAGCACTCCGGGGAGCACCACCTTTAAAACATTTAACGGACACAAAATAATTTGATTTCGGAGAACAAAAAAAAAATATGACATGTTTGGAACAACTTCTGCCGCCGAGTTCCTTCATAGGACGACACGATAGACCGCCAGGTTCCATCCGCACCATCTCGATGGCTGGCACACCTCCACAGTGGTTTTCGCGTAGCTTTCTACCGCGTACTGCCGCGTTGTGGAATGATCTGTCCTCGGCGGTATTTCCAAACCGGTACGACTTAGGGTCCTAGCTAGAGTATCACCATCTCAAAGGCCGGCAACGCATCTGTGATTCCTCTGTTATTGCAGATGTCCACGGGCGTCAATGAACACTTTGGTGTTCCCGCTGCTCGTTTGCTTCCTTCTATTATAAAAAAAAGAAAAACAAAATGTGCTGCAAGCAGATGACGTAGAAGGGAATGTAAGAAGAGGTAAATTGTGAGATGTTTAAAAAGGAATTTAGCTACTGTAAGCTATCTCCAAATATAGAAAATCTGGATTTATTATTGCAAAACGAAAATTGCAGTCCCTGTAGACAAATCCGATAGGTGGCGCTAGTTGTAATGTTAAAATTTTACATTAATCCAATTATCAAATAAAATACTTATATGAGTTTCTCATTCGATTCATGTACAGGTAAAATTAAGACCAAGTTAAAATAAACATTCCGTAGCGGATTAAAGCGCGTTAAATTTCCAGTTACACAAACAAATTCCGACGGGCATTGCTTGTTTTACATCAGTATCGGGGCACGAGACCCGACCGAGCCCGGCATGCGATACTTTGTTACGAAATATTACCTATTTATTATAAATTCGAATTACTATTTTACTGTGCAAGTTTAATTTTCAACGTAGGTTATTTTCTAATAGATGTTCATTGTTTTGTTTCTTCAAAGAGAAAAAAAAACTTGTGAGCCGTCATGGGACGCCTGGCAGATGTGAAACATCGTGTGTGTACAAGTAATATGCATGAAATATTATAAGTATAATATAATATGAGTATAATATATTTATAAGTATAATAATATAAATATATTACGGCTCACAAGTTTTTTTTTTAATATTGTTTTAGTTTGTATAAAGAAAAATATATAAAATTAGACAATAAATAAATATGTGGAATAATAATAAAAAATAATATTCAATATTATTAAACTAAACACATAAAATACATATATGTATACCTTAGTATAGCTTGGCGGCCCGTCGCCACGGCAAGCGTCGCCACGCAAACAATTCGGTTTACAAGTGATCCTATAGATGTTTCACATCAAAAGGAATACCAATTGGTGATACATATTTATAGTGAAACATATAACAACGTTGACGTCAATAATTTCAATTAGCAGCGGTCAAAGGGTTAAACACGTTAGACTTAACAGTGTCTAACAGTATTTTTTGGTATTAAACTTTCGTGAGGCATAATAATAAAATAATTAAGAAAGGCTTAACTCATGTGTGATCGTCCGGTGACGGCACCGACTAGTTTCGGACCTGTCGGGGATCCATCTTCAGGGCGAGTTTTTATTTTGAGGACGCGGTTGCATTGCGTCTCGCACTAGTCGGTGCCGTAACCGGAATATCACACGTGAGATAATCTATTCTTAATTAATTTAGTATTTTTTGGAGTAATACAGAAATAGTTTAATACTTATACATTGTTATTTATTTATTTATTATTTCTATATTTAATACAAACTTATAATATAAAAAGTTAAAGTCCTCATAAAACCAAATGGTATGTTTAAACTTTCAATTGGATTTTAGGTAATTAATCTAAATACAGACTTATTTTAAATATATACAATAACCGTTAAATTTAGGATGCCAAATTACTAAAACTACTTACATAATACTATGGAAAATTTAATTTAGAAAAGTACACATTAGCAAAGTTAAACTACCAACTTACAACAGAACACAAAACTGCAATGTTTATAGCAGAGTCAAATATAAACATAAATGTTCTGTTTGCTATATATTCTTGACGTCATCCAAAAAGATAAAAAGCAACAAAACACAATCTTTTTTATCCGCATAGTACGCCTACAGAAAGTGAGAAAATATAAATGCCTTTCATGTACAAACCCTCTGCGACACATCAAAAATAATTTCATAACACTCAGGTGTGGCTTTTGTGGGATACAAGAAATATTTTCGTAATAACTTACATCACGTATCTTCATACATTATGGATATTGTCAAGTTAATATAGAGATATTTATTTAGCTTAAAAAATTGTAAAGGTTTTTCGTCGGGTGACGCAAAATGTACACGATGTAACGTGGCTTATTTGTTTTATACAACACATTCAGTTTGCGAAGGTAAATTTGTTATCCTCTCAGCGAATGCGAAGGGAAATGCCACCTGGGCTCAGGGATTTATTAAAACTGAATACGTTATAACGGTAGGGTGACGACGTGACAATGTCCGTCATTTCGTCAGTTCAGTGCCATGTAGCAGATGTGACCTGTAACCCTTGTAGTTGGTCACTAATAATTTTAATAACAACAAATTCATTTACATTTTAGATATTAAACATCTTCTCAACTTCGTAGTTTTGACTACAAACTATAAGATTTTGGTGGCTAGTAAATGAGATCCTCGCGTACTTTAGTAACTCCAGTTCAAAGCAAACTTTGATAAACTGGAGAAAACTTACAAAGCTAACCTCTTAGATAAATATTTTATAACTATTTGTCTACACGTAAATCTATACCTAATAAATCAGACTAAAATTCTCACTTTTAAGTGAGCGCCTTAAAATTTTATAGTTACTCAGGAAAAACTGAAGTAGGGTTAATCTCTCAATATGAGTTGTAAGTTCTTATCCAAAAAAAGAATGCTTTGTACTACTGTATTAAATAGAAATGTCGCAGTGTAGGCTTGAATAGCGCGACAACTCAATAAGCAGCGCGGGGCGCAGAGAGATGGTACCTTATATTGATCCAACTACGACTGCTGATCCTGTTAACAAAGTGTTCATAGCGAACACACGAAGTACTAATTACTCGTAATTTAATTTTCATTAATTTCTCGATATTTATTCTGCAATTCTTTTTCTTTGCTACAATAAATTAATACAATGAAAGAACTTTAGGTATTTGTAGTTGGAAACTTATCAGCATAGATCACAGAAGGCAGGTGTTAGGTTGAACTAGATATTCAGAGTTTTGTCTGAAGAGTATGATTATATTTTGTTCCTTTAACTCCCCCTTTTTTTAAATGTTGGGAAAGGAAATACTTTAAGCGGGGTATGGAAAGAAATCTGTCTTCTCCTCTGATCAAAATAAAGGTGGCGGTGGGAAAAATAGCGGTGATCGTATTCGGGAATCCGTTTGCGTATATGTCATCCATTAGTATGAAAAGACATGTGTGTAATTCTGAATTTGTTTCAAGTGAAATACATAGCGCAGCGCAGTAAGATTTGAAGGTATTCGACACGCACGTACATTTAGCCCGAAATACGGAATTGTTATCCTTGTTAAAAGTTTGTCGTACTTACATACTGAAACAATCTTGTCCTCACCAACTCGTACCACCCTCACTCAAACTTTCCTAATTTAAACAGCTTTAAGTGTCATGAACAAATTTAATTGCTATTATAAGTTACACACGTCTAATTTACAAGCCCTAATCACATATTTCTATGTACTTCTTACTCAAGACTATAGGTTTTTCCTGATTTACATATTACCAAAATAGACTATTATTGCATCATAATTAAACTAAATATAAAAATAATATGAAATACCAAATAAGCTATGGAAAAGTCATATTATTTTCTGTCAAATGTTTTTCGTTGAAAGTGTACTGTGAATATTTGCAGTTCACTACAAAATCAACAGCTGCATCCAATTCAAAATAATTAAAAGCATTTTTCTATTTTAAAATTGTGTCTCGCATTTTAAAACATCTCTACTTTTAAAAAAAATCGAGAAATGAGTCTAAATACTGGATGCAAATATAGAGTTAAAGTATCAAAGTTAGCCATTAATTTGTGTACAAATTAAACCTTTTTAAAGATTTTATAACAAATATTTTTCACCTATTACTTTTATGAAATATACTTCTTCTTCTTCTTACGGTGCCATCTTCTCGCGAAGGTCGGCGATCATTAAGGCAATCTGCATTCTCGAAACCGCGGCTCTGAATAACGAACGGGTACTTTTTCCGAACCACTGGCGTAGGTTTTTTAGCCAGGAAATCCTTCTTCGTCCAACACTTCGCCTTCCCTGAATCTTCCCTTGGACGATGAGCTGCAGCAGTTCATATTTTCTGTTTCTCATTATGTGGCCTAAATATTCCAGCTTCTTTTTCTTTACTGTATATAGTATCTCTAGTTTTTTCTTCATGCGCTGTAGTACGGTTACATTTTTTACTTTTTCTCTCCATGATATCCTTAGCATTCTCCTGTACACCCACATTTCGAAGGCTTCAATTCTCTTGCTCATCGATTCTGTAAGGGTCCAGGCTTCAACGCCGTACAGGAGAATGGAGAAAACATAACAACGTGCTACTCGCATTCTCAGCTCGATTTTCAGCTTTTTATTGCACAAAACAGACTTCAATTTGTAGAAATGTAAATTCTATATAACGAAACGAAACGTATATGTATATTATAATGTATAATTATATAAAATGTAGAAATGAAATATACTAAGTTTTCTTAAATGAATGGACGCTCATTTAACTCTTTTCATCAGTTAGTCATCTTTCGCAGCTATTACGATAACCTCGCGCTGTAACCAGGATGACACATTTACCTAGGGGCGCCGTGCTACTAACTGAAAAATTGTACAAAACTAAAGTCAACTGTTTTCTTTTAAATTCTTATTTTGCTTCGACGATATTATGACATTTTATCTTTAATCTTAAAATGAAATAAACAAGTTGACAGAAGATTTAATATTAAGTATCTTCTAGAACGATATTTGTACATTGTAGGAAACCTAATAATTCTGATTTTCCATAAATAGAGTGTTCTTTCTAGAGACATTACTGTTAATGGAGTCATTACTTAATTTATAACGCCATAGTAATTAGAGAATGAAATGTAGAACATAAATAATTATTCAACAAATGGTTAACCACACATTACCAGCGTTTGAAGGGTTTAAACGCAACTGAAGTGTCTACTAAGACATCTAAATCCCTTTAGTTCTGACGTTTGGTAACCCTACCCACGCCCCGTTTTCTGTAGCAACGTCCTCTTTTAAGGTTATGAGAACATCCAGAGGGATACTGAAGGGATCAAACGTAATGTTTCTTTTTGTAAGACTTTACTTTCTTCCTTGTTTTAGTTTTTGTTGCAAATTGACACGAGATAACAGTTATCCTTGGAGTTTACTGTAAATATATGCGATCGAATGTTATCGGTGAATGTTGGAAAAAAAACCTTTTTTGTATTAATTTAACGGTGATTTTTAACTGTCGTGACACATGTATATGAACGATATTGTTGTTATTCAGGTGTTACAATGATGTTGGCTTACTAACTAATGATAATTTTGTTACTATATCTATTTTACAGATTCAAAATCAATCCGAATAACATGTATTTAGTATACAATATCGACAATTCTTTTTTTCCACACATCCTTTTACAAAAGACCTTCTGTCCAATTCGAAGATTCCGTTCGTAATCTAAAATGCAACAGATGGTAAAGCTTCAAGATTTGGATTGATTCTGTATACGTATAATTTTTTCGGTTAATGAATATCGGCACAAAAACACTGTGAGGAAGCATCTGTTAATCATGCTTCGTTAGTAAGAGGGCGGCGTGGTTCCAAAAAAAATCACAAAATATCACAAGGAGGGAGGAAGATATATAATATCACGTGTATTTCTTCCGACTGATAAGATAAATTCAATGAATAAATTAATTATAATTTGAAAATTTCAATATTAATTTGTAAATATACACGTGATGTTAGGTATAAGGGGTATAGTCTTAAACGTTACCAAATATCACCAGATGGGGGTCAAAAAGTTGCTAAAAAAATCACATGTTTAATGGACGACCTCATAATGATTAATCAATTTAATAAAAGAAATTTGACTAGTTAAACTGTTATTTTTTAATAATTTAATTTTACTAAAATAACTAGTATGACATTCAATTTTCTAAATTTAGTTACAGAGATTGACAACGATTGGTCACTTGTGCAATCGCAGTCGAAAATGGTTGATGGATAAATGGTGTTGAAAATTATGGAAATATATAATTCCATTATGATTTAAGTGTTAAAATCTTATATATAAAATATTGTTTAAATACGTGCAATTGCATAGAATGAAACTATAGTTCATCTACATCGTTACCTTATGCAAGAATACAGCCTGTTCAATACGAAAGTACATGTTTGACAACATCCCTTAAATTAAGAAAATAAATTAACTTTATTATATGTATCGAATACTTACGATTTATGAAGCACAAAGTTTGTAATTTGTTCTCATTTTAATCTTAGAATTACAACATCACTTAAAAGTTAAAGCAATCTTTAAGATAAAAATAATCACAACACTGTCCTATTTTTTAATTATATTACACCTTAACTGCCTTAATATTTTAAACCCTATACCAACGTCCTCGTAGACCGCCGAAATCCGATTATAAAAAACGTATTTTTTTCCTCAAACACGTCTTTCCTCAACCGCGCTTACACGGCAACTGAAATGTGAATTCAAAATAAGAACCTAATTTCCCGGGGTCGGCTACATATTAGGGGCTAGTCTTCAGGCGACTGTAATAGTTTCGTTTGATCAAGATAGATGGCTCTTTTCACAATTGACATAAATTTTCCAGATGTGATGATTTTTAAATTTATTTTCGTGTAACTAACAATAACGTGAAAATAAAATCAGTACGAAAGAATGTTCAAAGACTATTTTTTATATATTGACTGCTTTTTTTTAATATTTTAAATAGTGAGTAGAATTTACAAACATTTTTTAAAGATCTAACAAATTAAACTTCAGTTCCTTCGGTCAGAGATCAGTTTCAATTACATTTTGTCATTCGCGCAAACAACAATTTTATTTGTTCGTCCCGTTTGACTTTTGTGGTTTACAATTTCGACTGTTTCCTTAATGTTTAATATTTTACCGTTACACTTTCCGAAGTTTTCCGACGTAGACGATATTGTCCGGATCATTATCTTTTATTACGTCTTTGTGTTGCTTTCCTTGTCACCAGATTATATGAGGCTTATTTCAAATAAAAATATAAATGATTATTATTGTCCCTGAAACGTGGGAGTCTTACGAATTGACTGGATTTTGTAAAAAAGATTTTAGACGAAGCTAAATTTTGTATTATGCTAAAATAAAGCAAATTTTTCATTAATATTAACTGTACATATATATGTTTTTTATACATCGACGAGTTGCTGTTGCTTTTATTATTTAAATATATAATTTGTACGTAATGTAAAATGAAATTTAACCCAGGCCGAAGCCTTAAGAATAATCTGGTGATTCACTTATCGGAACATCTCTTTTGTCGATAATCCTGGAAACCTAAAATTTACATAAAGATTTATTGCTCGGTCTGCGATATCCCTAAATCTCCAAAAAAGGGACGAGGAATCTTCGAATCCTGTAAATAAATGATGAAATTGATAGTTCCACTTTAGCTAACTAATTCAAACCAATTGATAACACTAGGAATCAATTTAAAAAATAATTGTGAGATAAATAAGGAAATCAAAAGCTCTAACCGTAGGTTTCGGAGACAAAAATCCACATTTAAAACATATTGTTATCTCTGTTTATATACATTTATCCGAATTTCTTACGATGAAGGAAAACATCGTGATGCAACCTGCATATATCTGAGATGAAATTCAATGATATGTGTGAAGTCAACCAACCCGCACTGGGCCAGCGTAGTTGACTATGTCCTAGTCACCTCACTTAGGGTAGGCTCCAACCCCTCGGTGGGGACGTATAGAGAACTGATGATGATGGTATCTGTTTTGTTAAGGATAATGACAAGGAAGAGGACATGTTTTATACAAAGATTTTGTTTTCAGAAACCTACGGTAAAAGATCTACAAGATTATAACTTGGTACGCATAAGATACATTGATATTTAACAAACATTCCTAAAATAATACCTTATGAAGTAACAGCCCGAGCCGAGGCTCCTGAGGGAGCCCTCGAGACTAGTTACTCTTAAACGAGGTTTAGGCTACGCGCCATCTGCCCTGCCAACTCAAGCCCGGTGAAACTGTAAATGCCTCCTCAAGGCAAACAGTGACTACTCAGTCACAAAAAAATGATGCCATCAAGAACAACAACAGTAAAAAATTGTTTCCTTCGCTGTTCTTTTCTGTATCGAAAAGACAACGTAAATCTTTTAGTACCAATTGTTACTTAGCGACAGAAACTAAGCTGTCGTTGTCGTTTGTATAAACATGAAGCTTGTTTATGTTCTTAATAGTATATTAGGTGATATTATTCTTTCTAATATGTGCTGGTTTTAAGGAAAAATTATTTTAAAAATGAAGGTTGCCAGACCTATATAAACAATTCTAGTTTTAAATAGAAATTAAACTGGTTGAATAGAGTTTTGATATTCCATTAGTTCTTGTCATTAATTTTAGAACGTTGACAAAGTTAAAGCGAAATAGGTTCTAATTCCATATAGTCAGAACATTCAAATAAAAATGAACCTAGTAACAACTTATTTTAAAGTTTAAATTTAACTGAAAATTTATATTCAAAAGCTTTGTGACCCAAATGAGTAGTAGGTTAGGTGCTCAAAGGTGTACCGTTAGAGGAAGACTTGTTTACACGTCTGTTTGTGTTACGCCACTTGAGATCTCGGCATTGACAAGAAATGTTTGCGACATTTATGTCGTATTTGTTTACGTTACGTCTCTGAATTTGCAGTGAAAATACGAATGTGACCATTGAGCTGGTAATTCTGCTATGGATTTAAAAGTCTGTTTTCATTAAGCTACGTTAGGAAAATATGTAAAATTTGGAAGAGTTTTAACAGCACATCGGCTAATTGGAAGACCACACCCTACTTTGGTCAGCGAGCCTATCGGGCTTAGCCAGCTAGCGTTGCTAAGCTATACCGGGACACGTTCCCTACACGCCTAAACAACATAACAGGAGATGGGGAAGGACTGGCGGCGGTGGAGATATCTTGTGTTGGAGGCCAAAATCCACTTTGGGTCGCTGTGCCTGCGGAATAAGTAAATTGAACTATAATTTTTCCTATGAAAGTAAATCAAAACGAAAACATCTCGCAGATAAATTAGGTTATTTAGTTCTTAACTTCTAGTTTCGTTATATTTCTCTATAATGAAAAAAAGTCATAAAGGTAAATAAAAGTCAGATATGATTAAATCTCATCAGCATTGTATGTCCTGGCTCTGTTCCATTTCTATTGGCGCAAATACATTTGCATTCCGTGTCGCGAAGTAAATCTTCCGTTCCAGATAATAGCAAGTCTAGTTTCGATCTGATCGTAAATCAAAGTTCAACAATAAGATAGGGGGCGCCAATGACAGGACAAAGCTTCCCGTCGACGTGGATTTAAAGCGAACATCCAACATCGCCTTCCAAGATAAGCGGATTCTATGATTTAGTTCCCAATGCACACCTCTACAATATTATAGTAAAGTTTTATTATGTTGTCCTTTTACGGTTTGGACATGTTGATTAATGTACAAAGTTTGAAAAGAAAAATCATACCGTCAGAAAGAGTGGCAACACTTGTAAAAGTTTTTTTTAATCAAAATTAAGAGAGTTTTATTTGACCTAAATACTTTGGCTTATTTCTAAGGTCCTAGTTTCGGTGTAAGAGTAAATCAAAGAACAACAAAACAGTATTAGTCTTAATCTCGACCGAGGCAGGATTCTAAGCTGTCGGATACAAACTTATTTTGAAGACTTTAGATTTTATAGAAGTGCCAATATTTGAAATTATAAAACTTGAGCTCTTCTTCAGTATCTGAGTTAAATTTTTGGGAATGATTTTTTGGTATGTGAAAAGTTTAATAATTTAATGATGTATGTATGATGTGTATTAATGGAGTATGACGAAAGTGTCATCGCGGAATCGTGCGAAGAAGGAAGAATTATCTTTTCTTTTAAATTCTAATGTTTCCTATTTCTAGACATAAGAAAATACAAAGTGATTTAATTTACTCATGGTTATCATGAAACTGTTACGTGTTTTGACAATAAGTGAGTACTGTTAAAAGCTTTCTATTTTTTAATATGTGGAAGCAAATGAAAAATGTTTTTCAGACAAAAATAAGAAATAGAATGCACGTAAATTCACGGGTAATATACTTTTATGATATTACCGAGTTGAGTAGTTAGTACTAATTAATGCTCCACTTAACCGTCGTAGCACTAGAGGGTTA
This sequence comes from Papilio machaon, assembly GCF_912999745.1. Lineage (NCBI taxonomy): Eukaryota > Metazoa > Arthropoda > Insecta > Lepidoptera > Papilionidae > Papilio > Papilio machaon. The sequence goes on from NC_059988.1 coordinate 1,002,697, forward strand.
AACTGCGTTACGTAACCTGACGCGTAACTCGTGATATACCTCCACGTCACTAATTACAGCCAGTATCTTTGACTTTTAAGAGACGGGATCTGTCAAGCGCATTTTCCTTTGTACAATCAACTTGGTGTGCTAGTCAGTATGCTTTGATAAAGACATTTCAATTTTATGCACACAGGTTATTATCAGTCTTAAACCAATACACGCGTACTGTTACTGTCTGTTTTTATTTAGTACAACAGCATCTCTTCACCTCATCCTTTTATCTATATTCAAATGACTGTTTATAGAGTACTTTAACTATCATTATATTTTTTTTTAATTAAATAAATTGAAAAAGGCTTAACTCACGTGTGATCGTCCTGTGATGGCACCGACTAGTATCGGACCCGTCGGGGTTCCATCTTCAGGGCGAGTGTTTATTATTATGTCTCACGAAATTTTAAACAATTTAATATACTCGTATATCTTACGTATCAATTCATGTACTTAAGGACCTTCAATAAAAGAGCGAATACCTTCCTTAAAAGCCGGCAATCCATCTACGATTCCTCTGTCATCGCGGATGTCCATGGGCGTCGGATCAAATAACTTTAGGCGGTCCGTTGCTCGTTTGCCCCCTTCTCTTATGTATATAAAAATATTTTTATTAGATAGTTTATATTCAAGCAACTTATTAGAAGCGGAGCACAACAAAGTCAATAAATACTTTTTGTTTTACTAACAAATATTAGGTGCTTACATATGAAATTGGCGTTTTTCGTACTGGCCACTTTAATCACGAATTTCTCCTCTTTGGTAAGGAATTCCAAATTCAAATTTGTACAGCTATAGACTCATGTATTTGTGGTTCGATGACCGTCATTCATTTGTTTTTTTTCTTCTGTTTTTTTCTGTTTGCGTGACTCATTTTACAAAATGGAAAACTTAAAATATCGCATTATTTACGAGTACGAGTTCCGCCGTGGCACTAGTGCTGCGGAAACGACTCGAAGGGTGAATGATGTGTATGGCGGTCGTGTTGCAAAAGAAAACACAGTTCGTTTTTGGTCCCAACGTTTTCGTTCTGGAAATTTCGATCTACAGAACAAGCCCCGTGGACGGCCTGAGACTCAAGTTGATAATGAAGAGTTGAAGGCTATTGTGGAAGCGGATCCATCGCAAACCACGTCCGAGTTAGCTGCAGGCTGCGATGTTAGTGATAAAACTGTTTTAATTCACTTGAAGCAAATTGGGAAGATTAAAAAGCTTGAAAGGTTGGTACCTCACGAATTGACTGGAGCAAACCGGCAAACGCGCGTCGACTGTTGCGTTACATTACTAAACCGGCACAATAATGAAGGTATTTTAAATCGAATCATTACCTGTGATGAAAAATGGGTTCTTTACGATAATCGGAAGCGCTCAGCGCAATGGTTGGATCCTGGCCAGCCAGCCAAATCCTGCCCAAGCGAAAATTAACCCCAAAAAAGTTACTTGTAAGCGTTTGGTGGACTAGTGCCGGTATTGTTCATTACAGTTTTCTCAAATCTAGCCAGACTATTACGGCTGATGTCTATTGTCAGCAATTGCAAACCATGATGGAAAAGCTAGCGGCTAAACAACCTAGGCTGGTCAATCGCTCCACGCCACTGCTGCTTCACGACAACGCTAGACCACACACTGCGCAACAGACGGCTACTAAATTAGAAGAGCTTCAGTTGGAAAGTCTAAGACATCCTCCGTACTCCCCGGACCTTGCTCCAACAGATTACCATTTTTTTCGAAATTTGGATAACTTCTTGCAAGGGAAAAAATTCAACTCCGATGGGGCAGTCCAAATCGCCTTCAAAGATTTTATTGATTCCCGTCCGACTGGTTTTTTTAGTAAAGGGATCAATGAACTACCTATTAGATGGCAAAAGTGCATAGAAAATAATGGTTCATACTTTGATTAATTAAATATATTATATTAAAAAATATTCGACTTTTTGTTCCTCCCATACAAAACGCCAATTTCATATGTAAGGACCTAATATTAACTTAATAACTGGTACTTTAACTTAAATCAATAGCATTATATATATAGAAAGTAGAAATATTTTCAAATCAAATGACATTGCTTTAAATAAATTTTTATTCATTCAAAAAGCTTGAAATTTAGATTCAATTCAATGTTTTTGATCAAACAAATTTTGATGAAGGGAAACGTTTAGAAGCTGCTATAAAAAGTAAAGTATTCAATTCAATTGAGTTGAACTCTGTTTACAGCAGAAGTTAATCTAAATTAACATTCGACGAACAGTGTAAATCAAGCGGCCCAATTTATCTTTGACTTTCGCCTTTCTAAAGAAATGTTTTAGCAAAATAGCGAAGTTGTTGAGTTGTTTACTTTCCTAAATTAACTTCTAAAACTTCCAAGATTTATTTTCTTTGAGATTTTGTCATTAATAACATGTAATATCAATATTTGTAAAATATAATCAACTAGCTTTCGCCCGCGACTTCGTTCGCGCGGAATTAGAAAAAAGCATAATAAGTAGAGTAGCTTATGTGTTCTTCCAGATTATGTTCTACATTTGTGCAAAATTTCATCAAGATATTACTATATTAATAAATAATTATTACTATATTAAAATTATATATCAAATAAACACTATTATAGCAATAGCTAAAATGATTTACAAAGCTTTAGCTCAATCAAGAAATGCACATTATTTAAACATGCCTCACAGGCCAAGCCAAAACTCTAAGTAACCAGCCGCATTTACTTGTAGAGCGTTTCATTAAACTTTCTTTGGAGATCTGATTAATTCCTTTAAGCGCTTGAACTTCGCTGCTTTTCTCTGTTGATTTCGTTTTTATGAATTCTTAAGGAATTGTTTGACGACTGTAATGATATAGCTTGTATTTCTTCTAAAAAGAGTTCCATTTCCCTCAGATGAAATAGTTATCTTACTAATATTATAAATGCGAATTTTTGGATGGATGGTTTAATGAATGGATGGATGGACCTTCAAGGTATCTCCTGAACGGCTCATAAGATCTTGATGAAATACGGCATAGATGTATAGTCTGGAAGAACACCTAGGCTACCAATAAAGGTTTTTTTTTTAATTCCGCGCAGACGAAATTGCGGGCTACAGCTAGTGATATAAAATTCCTGATACATTAAGAAAAAAAAGAGTGAGCATCAGCATTATATTTTAGAGACAGTTGCATTAAATTGTAAAATAACTGCTTACTTATACATTATCAAAAAGTTTATTTTAAACTAGCTGTCGCCCGCGACACCGTCCGCGCGCAGTTAAAAAAAAAAAAAAAGAACAAAATGAAAAATAGGTGTTGGCCGATTCTCAGACCTACTGAATACGCTCACAAAATTTCAAGAGAATCGGTCAAGCCGTTTCGGAGGAGTACGGGAACGAAAACTGTGACAAGAGAATTTTATATATTAGATTGCATCAAAAGATTCCTTAGTGATGAATAAAATGTAGACGACACTGCGAAGCACTATCTTATATGAAATATCCTCTAAAATATACAACTTCGTTATGCAATGAACCAACCAGAGTATTGAAGCAAAACTACTGACAAATTTCAACAAGCTCAACAAGATATTCCTCTGAGAGACAAAGTCAAAGATTAACTAAATTCCAGGATTTATGTCACTGCTATTGCTTTATTTATTTAAGAAGCAAATATAGATGTAACCACAGTTGCTAATTAATATTGAAATTCTAAAATAATGTCTTAGATAGTCGCTAACATACATAAAAACGATACAATGTACTAGCAGTTAATTGTATCGTTTATGTCACGAAATTTTAGCTTTAATGACAAGCCTATTTTTTTTTAAAGTACACGCACTATATTTATAAATGGTTAATGGTTTCAATAATTAAACATGCTTACGTTCTTTGATCAAAAGTAAATCAGCCACACCAAAATTCAACAATGACTCAAATGTTCGCCTCAAAGCATTGTTTTCGTTCGCAAAGCGAAATATAAATTAAGTTTTCGTATTTCGCCGCACGACAGTCACGTAATTTAGATTAACTCGAACTGCAATTGACACGGGAAAGTTTGCGTTTGGACAGCTAGAGAGTTCCGAACACACGCTCATACCAAAGCTGCGACCTAAACTACAAGTTTAGTAAATCTACGAGTACCGTGGCTTCTATAAACAAGATAAAAGGACCGATTCGTTTAAAAAATATACTTGTTTTTAGCCGACTTAAAAAAAAGGAGGTTATAAATTCGACTGTATTTTTATGTGTTACCGCCAAGCTCCACCCCTGGTGCTCCGATTTTGATAAAAAGTATTTCAATCGAAATGTACTGCTTGCAGATGGGTACCATATTTTTATTATTTTTTAAAATAACCAGTAGACTAGTAGATTTTTTTATATTATATGGTGGCATAAGAGCGAGCGGCGTAAAGATTTCTTCTTAAAATCTAATTGAACTGTTAATTGGAAGAGTTAGGAATAGCAAGGTTATCGTAAATAAAGTAAACCAAGTGAAGTTAAAAATTAAGACGGAGGAATGGTGATCACTTTTTATCATTAATAAGTTCCTTGGAGATTTGTTTAAAGAAAACATCTCTTTACAATTATAAAACAGTTAATAAGTAAATTAAAAAACTTCTCTTCAGTGAAAAAATCATCCATCGATTCACGCAAGCATTTTATCGTTCTACTTTACAAAGGCAATACTGATATAAATTATAGCCTCTTCAACGTTACAATACCGATAGGGATGACAAAATTGATTGGAAACATTGAAGCTACGAGTCTCGTCTAGACACGTTCGCCATTTGTCAATGCTCCGGCTGAAAATAGTCAAAGGTTCCTATCGTTATATAATATTTATAGCCTGTTCTAGGGAAGTATTGAAAGCCTAGTTTTATTACAGTTTACTTTAACTTTTGAATTGAACATTTTTTTTTTTAAAAAAAAACATCGTTTTCCAGGAAACATCGAGAAAAGAGATCGAGTAGGTGTCACCGTACGTGCTTGACTGACCAAATGTGCGTTGTCGTAACCGGTGAACTAATACGAAGACCACAATGCATTACTAAATCTGTATTTGAGGACCGCACGGAATTTAGAAAAATAAGTCAAGGTGAGTGGTCGCGGGAGAATGGAAAAACGACATAGAGACCCGCTGATGCCATTTATAAATTCAGTCTTTGTTGATGTGCTTTAACAGTGGTAGACGCCAGCAACAACAACATCTGTTGCACGATGTGGCCAGCTAGCCCGAGGATATACCACGACCATACAGAAAACAGGCGTCAAGTGGAAGCAATTCCGCGTTTCGTCTGACAAGTGTGCGTGCCGGAGACCTACTATAGTCGCCTTACTCTTCCCATCTTAACTATAAGGAAAGGAGAGGAACAGGAAGTTGATTTGATGGACGAGGGGACTAATAGGCAAGGGATATAGTATTTTTTCTGTGCGTAACCTCCTCCGTCGATTAAAGATAGGCAGCGCATCTGCATTTGCAGATGTCTATGAGCAGAGGTCGCTTTGCTATTTCGGTGAATCCAGGTGCCTGCTTGTTCGTTTGCCACCTTATGATATATAAAAAAAATATGTATTTATAACTCGTTTCACTTAGAGCTCAGCACTGCTCGTTAACGATGTTAAAGCAAAGTGGCAACTGTCAACACCAGAAAAAAGAATTAACCGGTTAATTAACTCGGCGGCAAATGTAAATGTCGGACCAATTAGTACTGTACCGGGCGAAATGTAAAATTAGATTGCTCGAGTTTTCTCATTTCCATTAGCTTATGTGTTGAAATGAATAAAAAATGAGATATAAAGACATGTTAAACCAAAAGTGGTATTTTCAACTTTGTGTACACAAGGACAAAAGGTAAGGTTAATTACAAAAGTTAAAACTGTTGGACAACTAATTTAAACTAGAACACTATTTTCACACTAGCATCTAAAAGGGTCCGTCGTCAAATATTTGACAACGTAAAGTAGGTACAATTTCACATAAATGGTTCGGAGTCAAATTCATCAAATATTTACTAGAATTTCATTAGAATATTTAAAAAAAATTGTAAATATTTGTAGGAACAATCTTCTGAATTACGAAATTATATTAAGGAGTATGTAATAAATCAAACGATGTAATTTTTCACATATCAAAGTTACAAATCTTAAAATCCAAAGGAGCTGTATGTCATACATTACAATAAATTAAGAAAAAAAAACTTTTCATAGTTTCTAGGTTACATAAAGATTTTTCATTTCAGATAAGCGCTAATAAAATTACCTTTCATTAAGATTACCTTTAAAATGTACACGAGAGTGCAATAATCATCACTAGATAGTGACCCTTTATAACCAACCCTCTTCCTTTGTATTAAAGTCGAAATTCGTTTGCAATACGTCTAAAATATATATGTAAATGTAGAGAAATGTAAATTGCAGGGAATGTGAATCTTCAAAGCACTTAGGATGTGCAAAGAGTTGCAATATACACACATGATGTGTATCACTTTAGCAGAGCGTGTTAAGATTAAACGTCGCAAAAGTTTTTTCACACATGAAAAGGTACCTTGCAAAGGAAAAAAGAAATAAAAAGATATTCAGAATATTATACTCTACAGATGTATCTCGTCCTATCGTACTTTCAATACAATTTTAAAGTAATAATAACACACATTTGTAATATTTTACATTTTTTTAGTATTTTTTTTAATATGTACGAATTTTTCTTTTGAATTTCGAACAAAATCAAATTCTCCCTAAATACCTTACTTCAGTCAGTACTATATTACTTCGTTAATATTTTCCGTCTATGTAGAAAAATGTTTATTGATCTAAATAGTCATTTCACATTCAGATAAAAACGCAGGTTATTTCTAGCACTCGAGCTTTTATGATGATATTCATATGTTTTTGCACCGGTGTTTCAATATTAGAAACTTACTAGCAGTCACTCGCGACTCTGTCCGCGCTAAAAAAAACAGTAATTATAAGTAGCCTATGTGTTCTTCCAGACTAAGTTCTATAATTGTGTTAAGTTTCTTCAATATCCGATGAGTCGTTCCGGAGATACATTCAAATAAACATCCATCTATCTATCCATCCATCTAAACATTCGCATTTATAATATTAGTAAGTTTAAGATTGTTAAATTGAATTAACACAAAGCAATTCCGAAGATGTTTCACTTGCTCGAATGTGTTGACTATAGTCGGTATATAACATGAACGTGCAATTAAGTATCCAAAAAGAAAATAACAAACATAACGGGAGTATGTGCGACGCTTTATAATTATGCTGTCAGAAACCTTGGGCTTAATTAGTGCGAAATCTAAAACTTCCTACAACGCTCATTAAAACTGGTTGTTTCTTTTGAACATGCAACATCGTTAGGAGCAACCTCGCTAGCTAATTGTTGATTTCGCCCTTTCTTTAAATGCAAATTTCCGTGTTAAAATTCAGAATACTTCTCTCTTTAATATCTTTGTTTATCTCAGCAATTTTATGTTTAAAAATTTCATATTTTGTAACATTTTTTATTGCGGCGTTCGAAATTAAAAGCAAATTGGTTAGTTAGTTATTATACTCTTTAAATTAAGGCACCTTAGATCCTTTTTTTAATTAAAGACTGTTATGGATTAAAAAAAAAACAACGAAACTCCTGATAAAGGAATTGCAGCATGTATAAACATATTTCAGTTTCCTTTAATATATTTAAATGTACAACAGAACTAATCACAAGCGCCCGTTGCATTCTCCTTGCAAATGGAATGTTCAACAATTTAAACTAGATGTTTTACTAACAACCTTAACCGCTTAAGTATAAGGTTCAAAATTAGTTATATGTGTTAGAAAGGCTTAACGTATGAAGGTGCTAACCATAAGCATTGCAGATGCGCATATTCCCCCTTGCATGCACGCGTTTACACAACACGCGAATTTAGATTGCCGTGTTATAATTATGTATATGGAAATCTTTTACGTTTAATACAAAATACGGCAGAAAGTCACATTGTTTTTTTATATATCATAAGGTGACAAACGTGCAAGCGACAACCCGAATTCGCCGAAATAGCGAAGCTACCGCAGTCCATAGGCATCCGGAATTGAAGATGGGTTGCCTACTTATCCCCTTTCCTATTTCTCCTTACTATGCATAAGGGTATGAAGGGGAAGAGGACTAAAATTAGCCCTCCGGCACCACACTCATCAATCGAAACACGAAATTGCTTCAACTTCACGCCTGTTTTCTGTTAAATTAAATGTTTTGGCCACAAAATTGCTAGACGTTTAAACCATTCTTTAATAGTGCGTACTCGTAAAAAAATAAATTAAATTCTATTTTCAAACTTCACTACGCTATATTCCCACAATGTTAATCTAATCTTCATATTACAGAAATAACCATAGAAAAACAACGTATAACTCAGTTGAATGGAGCTCGGTAGAAGACAGGTGATTATTTAGATTACGACTGAAATTGCTTCTATTTCTTTTTTAATAGTCTTCGGTGTCAAAAAACATGCAATATCCATGCAAATTGGTCCCGACGAATTATTGCCGTCTATACCTAAATTGCTATGTAAATACACAAACTCTTGTTTTGAAAATTTTCACATGTTTTCGTGTATATTTTATTCGGTTTTTATTTAATGAAATACATTCAAGTATTTCGACTTGAATTTAAGGATAAATATAAAAATATAAAATTCCGTAATCATCCTTGCTAAAATCCGTAGCAACGTTATAAGGAATTAAAAAAAAGGACAATCACTTTCTATGATTTCTCTAGAGATCGTAATCAGCTTTGAGCTTTGGAAGTTGAGGAAGCTATGGAAAATGTGCACGAAAATTAATGACGTAGAAAATTTCCTATATTATGTACAATTAATTTTGGTTTTAGCGAAGAAAAATATCGAAATATTCTGTTTCTCACAACTTCGTTACACAGTATTTGTAACATCAACACTAACTTAACCCAACTTATATTTAGACATTAAAAAAAAGTAAAACACGCAGGTCAGTCATTGTTTTGAAAAGTGATTATATTAATTTTCAAGTAATTCTGCTAAAGAATTAATGATTCGTTAGCTTTTTGGGACTTAATTTCGTCAAAGACTTTTATAGTGCTCACCTACGTTCTAACAGAAAATGCAAAATTTCAAGTTTAAAGATCGTATCTATGCTGTGAAAAATGTTTCTATATTTAAGATTTTCTTCTTGGGGTGTATCTGACCAACTGAGTCGGTAAGTTTCTAGCGGCGCTTGCAATGTCGGGTTATACCCTGGTATTTAAGGTAACACCAAAATTCGGTACATATTTAAATTGATAATTAATGAGCGATGTAAAATAGTATCAGGATCAGAACGCTTAAGCTGCATAAAGCGAACGTTAATCTGCAACGTCCGCGCCCAATGAATAGTGGTCGTGCTTTGGTTTTACTGAGTAATTATCAGCTTTAAGCATAATCCACTTTATGATGGTTACGTTGTAATAACCGCTTTCATGCTGATGCTAAAGCGCTTTTGTGGCAAGTACATGTAAACCATTCCACTATGTCATGAGCTTGAATGTTATGGCGTGTTAATACATATATTTTTTCTATCATAAGGTATCTGTGAAAGGAATTTGGAATTAACCACTGTCCAAGGACAATTTCATTGAAATTTGTAACAAATTCTTTGACACACTTATTTCCACTTTAAGCCGGTATTTTTATTAACACACATTAACTTTAAATAATGCATTCCTTTTAAAATAACAAGCATTTTTTTTAATAAATTCAAGGAAAATATTCACTGCTCCTTGTACAGTTATAAACAAACTCTAAGTAGGGGACTCAAAAAGAAAATTGTAAGTCAAGTACAGTCGCGCACATCAACACAATGCCATTAGCATGACACAAAAACAAGGGTCGGCCGCAACAAGGAAAAGTTGAGTCATGTTTTAAAAGGTCATTTTGGTATACGAAAAACCCAAAGGCCTGTTCTAATTTGGAATGTAAAAGTTGCTAAGCCTTTGTATTTTAATGAAACGTTTATTTGAATATTTGGAACCGTAGGACGGGTTTTCAATATTAACTTTGATGAAGAGTGTAAATATCCAATAGAATTGACCTATCTTTAATTAAAAAATATGGTTTGTTGAATGTCAGTTACAAATAATGTATTAGCACTATAGTTTTTGGCTAAATCAAAAATGTCTTAGTTTTCTATAGATTTTTTTTTTTCATTTATTATTCACATAATCTTACTGATATAAATGGGAAAGTTTATATGGATGGATGTTTGTTTGAAGTTATCTCCGGAACAGCTGAACGGATTTTGATAAAATTTGGCACAGACGAGAACGAAGAACACAAAAGCTACTTTTTAAGTTTTTTTTAACTCCGCGTTGACGAAGTCGCGGGCAAAAGCTAAAAATATTTATAAATAATAAAGTTCATTGAGAAACACATCTTTATAAACTGTGACAAAATATTCAAAGTTGTAAAACCATCACAAACACTGATTTACCTAAATAAAATCAATAGTGACAAAGTATTATTGAAATGAAAATTTAAAATGTAAGCGAATCTATAAATTTCAATTCTCTGTGAAAAATGCAGTAGAAATCAAGAAACTGCAGACATTGTGCAAGAATTGAATTTTTACATTTTGATTTAAAATCTCTAACGAAAAGTGATAAAAGTATGGGCATAATTATACGACTAAAAATTGTTTTTTTCGTGTAGTTAATTTTAAAACCTTTTAGTTAATTTTAAAACCTCCAGCAAAAGTGTTTATAATCATTATTATCAACTCAGACCTTGTCCTAAATTAGATGTAACAAGGTCATAGTCAACCATGTTAACGTGTGTCAACCACACATATCTTTAAATTTCTTCTCAGATATGTGCAGTTTGCATCAAGTTTTCCTTCATCAGGACTTCGGATAAATATACATATGTAAACCAAAAATCTAAAAACACAAACACACGGCGGGAATCGAACCTGCAGATTGCAAGTCAAGTAACCCCTGAGCTACCGATCGCACCGATCTAAAGTACATGTAACATACATACATAATAACATTAAGAACTTCAACATACAAAGACAGTCTTTAAAACAAAATTTAACATATAATATTTCATTGAAAATGAAAGCAAGATAACATTAAAGTTTCTTTTGAGATCTTCGTAAATCCTTTTAACTTTATATATTTCTTGTTGTTAATTAAATTTTAATGAACTCCTTCTGTCGTTACAGGAAGCACAAAGAAGATACATGTTTTCCTTTTACATTTCCGATCATAATTCAATACAGAAATATCAAAGATAAATTAAATTAGCAGTGGTAACTAATATTAATAAATTACATACTGAAAAGAAAAAAGATGAAAAGATCGCAGGTATTAACGAAAAGATCACAAATATAGTTGTGACTTTCCACTTCAGAAACGCCCGTACAGATTGTTATTTCGATTTTGAAAATTTTTCATTTTTTCACTCTATTCTTTTAATAAAAAATTAGGTTAACGTTATATTTAAAGTGACCTCTTCATGTATTGATTTGATCTATTACTATCACTTCCAAGAGCTCTTAGTTAGTGATGCGTTGCCAATATATTGAAGACTTGCTGTTGCCCGTGACTTCGTCCGCGCGAAATAAAAAAAAAAAACTAGCAACAAATATAGCCTATGTCACTCGGTAGTGTAGCTTACAAACAGTGAAAAAGTTTTTTTTTAATTATTTATTTACACCTTTCCTCACCTATATATATATATATATAACTTTACTGCTAGTAAAAAATAAAAATAACGGAAAAATAAATACGATACTTGCAGTAAAATACTTCTCTTGAGTAATCTGTTACAGAAGTAAATCGACAAGTGTAAACATGCTCGGCTAGTTCCAGGAATAGGATAACCACATACGTTCTGAGTTCTTTGTAAGTTTTAACACTAAACAGGATTTACTTCGCAATTGGTCGTCTTAAGTTATAATATGTTTAAAAACAGTATGAAAAGGCTATAAAGTTATTTAATGTCAATGACCTCAATCTGTCAAAAAGCTTTAGAAAAATACAGATTTTAATAAAAGTTATTAATTAAAATATTCTTTTGATGAAAAATAAATTAAATACTATTTGTTTTCTTGACCCTTTTTTTAATTACATTTTTTTAATTCTGAGCACAATTGTATTTCAAACACGTTTTAAGTACTTCCTATGTTATGTATTATTTAATATTATTTGTGTAATTAGTTTAAGCAAATATGTTACGGTCCGCAATCAGAGAAATAAGCCACAATTAATTTAACTCTGAGACAATTGCAAAATGTCCGCCTAATTAGAGTCGCTTCCGTGTGGCCTGCAGACTGTACTGAATGAAACTGAATTGCTGTTATATTATTTAATATTACGTAAAAGTGCAAAATATGAATTTAGTATTCATTCATGTTATAAGCTGAGTTAAAACATAGTCTTGTAAAATTAAAAAAGCAGAAGTTACTGAAATAAGGATTACCAAAAAAAAACAGTAACAAACAATGAGCATTAATTCAGGATAAGTATCAAATTTTATAAACATAAAATATATATATTTTTTAATTTAGGATATATTTCGTGGTAACATAATAACAAAATATTATGTTGGTCAAAAGTTTTGAAGCGGAAACAGTTTTTTAAAGGCTCTTCAAATACCGTTGAGAGTAATTTAAACTTTTCAAACATAAATGACCTCTCGGTATTTGAGTGGTCCGAAAGCTTTTTAGAACATGTTAGACTGACCTTTTCCTTGTTTCTGAGGGCCCTCGACATCGTGATATGCTGATGCTATTGTACGATATGCGACCCAGTTCTTCAAAGTTGACTTGAAACGTTTTTGTTCTTTGTTGTATAAAATCTACAACCTTGGTGTATACAATAAGAAAAGTATGAATTTGTTAAAGAGATTTTTTAATTATACCTATTATAAAATAAGGGGTCACACAAGCGGAGGAGACAATACGATGATTATTTACGCCCTTAGACAACCGCAACTCTATAGAAACTGCGGATGCGTTGCCGGACTTTCTAAAGGATCCTAAGTCGTACCGGTTTAAAGAAATACCGCCGACAGAAAATTTCGCAAAAACCTGTTATAACTAAATTAACTGAGAATAAGTCACTCGGCAATGCCAATGCAATTTGCAGGTCCTGGGTTCGAATCCCGCCATGTGTTACCATTGTGTTTTTCGATTCTCGATTTACATATTTACATTTATCCGATGTTCTTACGGTGATGGAAAACATCGTGATGCAACCTACACATATCTGAGAAGAAATTCAAAGATATGTGTGGAGTTAACCAATCCGCACATGGCCTAGTCACCCCTAACTTAGGGTAGGCTCCAAGCCCCTCAGTGGGGACGTATAGTGAGCTGATGATAAATATACCGAGTGACTATATTTCTAGACTTCTATAAATTATAATTAATTTGAGGTTGTTGTTATATATTCCGACTATATATTGCAACATATTCATATCTAAGTAGCATTCTAGACAATAGACATCAGAATAAAATCGTATTAAATTAACCGCTACAATAAACAATTGCATAATTAAAAATGCCTCGAAACTACAAAGACATTTCCGCTTTTCTGGTAAGCGTATCGTGTCGCTTCGCATTTCCGCACTTGAATGTGAAATTGCGGCCGGAATGTCTCCACAAGAAGGTATTGTCCTATATATATCATCAATCTATATAATATATCATATCTATATAAAATCAAACAATTTTTTAATGACCGTTTCTTCAGTGCATGACTGAGAGTTCAAGGGACTTTGTGGATTAGCTCAAAAAAGACAACAAGAAGTGAATTTCATTACCTGCATTTACACCCATCTGTGACAACTTTTAATTAGCCTTAAGTTTATATTTATATCAAAATTAAATTATAAGTTAGCTGTAAGTTGTCCGAATATTAAATAAAATAAAAATAAAATAAAAATATCACTGGAAGATGTTTGCACAAGATTTATATCACTTTAGGGTCGTTTTAGTAGCGCGCATTTAACTTAATTCCTCACACCTTTTATGTAAACATCGTACATATAGACTAAACAAAGAATTACAAAGAAGAATGAATGAATATTGAATTAATTAATATTTTTAGATCAACTAATTTGCAAATTTTTTTAAACTTAATCATTTACAAATGAAAATTGCAATTAAAATTTGAAAACATGTTAAGAACAAACAAATTTCTTTTGTAGCATTAAGCATGAAATAATACAAGTGGCGTATCATAATTAATATTAAAATTCTTATTGTTTATGGAAATAAAGTTTACATTTTATTAAATTGTAAATAACGTGCGTCTTTTGTTTCTAAAAGAACGTCTTTGTTATGAAAATGTGAATTTAAATTGCATCATGGAAGTGCATATATCGGAACTAATTTGTTTCAATAATACGAGTACATAACTTATTTAAATGGAATGGATAGGAGACTATATGTATATTATCTGGAAGTAAAATACAACGGTTTCAAACACATCTAGGATTGGTTTCGTTAATTCTTGGTTAATGAAAAATTTGCCATAATCACGTACGATAGTGAAATCGTTCTAATTTTCTTCTCAACTTCCTTGTCGATTTTAAAGCCTTAACAGTGGTAGACGACAGCAACAACATCAGTTGCACGAATTGTCCGGCTCGCCCGGTGAAATACCATGACCACACAGAAGACAGGCGTGAAGTGGAAGTAATTCTGCGTTTCGTCTCATGAGTGTGGTGCCGGAGGCCTAATTTTAGTCCTCTTTCCCTTCTCACCCTTTTCTTATAAGGAAAGGATGGGAAGTGGAGGTGGATTTGATGGAGGAGGAGATGCATAGGAAGGTTGAATATTCTCTTTTTGTGCGTCTCCTCCTTCGTCGATTGAGGATAGGCAACACATCTGCAATTGCGAATGTCTATTGGCAGCTTCGTCATTTCGGCAAATTCATGTGGCCACTTGCTCTTTTGCCACCTTGTAATATAAAAAAGCCTTGATGAAGTATTTTTGATGTAACTCCACATAAAATAAATAAATATTATATAATCAAAACATTTCTGAAGCAAACAATAAAATCCAATTCCTTGTATTGATCCAAACTATTTTAAAAGTATTAAGTGAAAATATCTTTTCCGTTATCAAATTATCGAAATAAATGAATTTTCTTTTCTCGTAACTCAAAAGGAAGGTCTGATCCACATTTTTCAACGCTCCCGAGAGAAATAGCCTAAAGTACTGACCGAGTACGTGACAAAATTTCTGTGTATTTTATATCTGAACCGATGGGAACGATGGATGTTGTTTCGAGTATAATGAATTATTGATTCACTTGTTTACTTATCGGACGGAAATATATATACATAAAAGAAAGTCGTGTTAGTTACACTATTTATAACTCAAGATCGAACGAACTGATTTAGCTGAAAATTGATGGGGAGGTAGCTTAGAACTAGGTGACGGACATAGGATAATTTTTACTCCGTTTTCTGTTTTTTTATTCCGCGCGGACGGAGTCGCGGGTAAAAGCTAGTATTGTATAAATGAGATGCCAATTTATTTTTTTCTAGATTTCGACTAGTTCTCGACTATTAAGACGGTAGTATTTATTATTCTAATACATTTTCAATGGAGTAAATGGTAGATTAATAATAGAGTCTCAACATGTTTTTGCTAGTGGCAAACGTAATATTATCATACTTTTGGGCTCTCAATAATTAGAAGAATTATAGTGAAAAACTAGAATTGAAATCAAATATGTAGACAAATTCAATCTGCTCCTTTTTGCGAAGTATATAACATGGAAGAGGAAAAAGAAGAGCAAATATCAGCTATAGTGTTAGAAATAATATTATTTTTCTGTTGCCATTTGTTGTGTGTATGTAGCTTACTTTTATTATTTATTTATTTTACCTAAGTAATACGGTGTGAAGGATTGTCCCGTCTATCTCGATTCGTCATAATGAAAAGGGTACTCAGAAATAATGCACGAACATTTACAATGTTGTGCAAATGTTAAATGTTTGACTATGGGATAAAAAAATTACAAAAAAAATCGACCTCTTTCAACAAGATAATAAGTAAATGTAATAAAAAAAAATCAATTCACATCCGGGTAATTTAATTTCCTACAACTTTTTTTTGATACGAGCAAAAAGTTGACTCTCGTCTACATCTAATTTAGTCTCCATTGAACACTCGCGATTTGTTTCAGAAATTTAATTAAAAACTTCATTATAAGCTTACCAAATCTGACGCAAGGAAATGTGTACCTTAAATGTAAAATTGTATAAGGTAATTACCTTAACTTTTCGTCTCAAAATTGATAGTATTAGTATAATGATAATAAGGTTTTATTTAATACTAGCTGTGCCCGTGACTTCGACCGCGTGAAATATTGTCTTCGGTTAGCATTTTAATTATTTAGGCTAATTATTTTACTTAACTAAAGAAGGTGTCTCAGTACCGCGCCAAGTGGAGGTACGTGATCTCTGCCTACCCCTCCAAGGTACCAAATTTCGTTTAAATCGGTTCAGTAGTTTTAGTGCAAAAGCGGGATAGACAGAGTTTTTTTTTTCATTTATAATATTAGTACGAATTGATCAACTTGAGCTATACAAATAATATTGATCTATGTCATAAATCACTAACTAAAAGAGAGATGAGAAGCCTCATATAATACATAATGTCTACGCATATTCAAAATAGTTCGAAATCTTTTGTCATGTGAACAACATTCTACCTGCATAAAGTGGATTATTTTACAGACTGGAAATTACTTCGTGCGAGCTCCGCGATATTCCTGCGTCATCCGGGGAGCTGCATATTTCCATTCCCTTTATAGAGCATAGTAACGGTTAATGACAACGTGTTCACTCACTATAAGGTAATATTTTATATTAAACTTTGAAGATAATTCCACCATTCGATTTCATAATGACTAAAATAATAAAAAGTTACTAAGGTTTCTTGTAAAACCAAAATTGTATTTGATCTCCGAGCTTTCAAAATCAAAGTACAAAAGTTTGTGTGACATACTTTTGGTACCAAAACATAGCGTAGTCTGTCCAAGTATTACGAAAGTAGAAGGCTTGAATTAATGTAACTCTCAAAATGACAATTTAATTTTATATCCGGTTTACTTCTACCCTATTTGACATTACAATGTCAAATTGAAAATAGGAAGCGACGAAGCGAGAAGGCGGGATAAGCGGGCGGGAAACTCAAAGGCACAGAACGATGGCGTTTTTGTCGGCAAAAATTACTTCTTTACTTCGCGCCGCCGCAAATTTAATACGAGAAGTGTGGAGCGGCTTCGTTATAAATTTTAAAGTCCATACAAATGAGATCAAAGTAGGTCCTCTGTTCCAAAGTCTTAATGTAACATGGTTGGTAGCCCAAGAACTTTTTATTTTTTAGTACTTGATTATAATGTAAGTTGTTACGAAACAATGACATGGAAAAGCGGTAACAATAATAATAACGTTAGGAAAATAAATCTCGAATAGAACACTGTATTCTCACTAAATAATTTATACCAGAGTGTCAATGGCTCAGGAGTTAAGCACTTGACTTATAATTTGCAGGTTTTGAGTTCGAATCCCGCCATGTACCAATGTGTTTTTCGATTAGCAAATGTACATTTATTTGATTTTCTTACAGTGAAAGAAAACATCGTGATGCACATATCTGAGAAGAAATCCAAAGGTATGTATGAAGTTAATCAACCCGCACTGGGCCAGTGTGGTTGACTATGACCTAGTCACCCCTAACTTAGAGTAAGTTCCGAGCCTCTCAATAAGGACATGTGCTGATGGTGATTTAAAAATACAAAAAAAACTGTCGTATATTTATGAAAACTTATCCTTTTCTTTGTTTGTTAAAGATACATTTTATTTAAAATATACCTACCATCACATTAAAGGTTTGAGATGGAAGTCAAATTATAACACTTCATGTTAAGATGTTATTATCGTGTGGTAGAGAAAAATGAACTTTGTCTTTTGCAACTAAAGTCGTGATTTGTGTGGCTCAGGATATAAGGAAATGAATTTAAAGGTATATAACCCAGTAAATTTCTCAGAATGTGTATGTTTAAGACGTTTATGATGTGGGAAGCATTCGCTATGCTACCAAAAGTATTCATAAAGTTGTTAAGGAACGTTATTGAAATGGTACACCTGGCCCTTGATCTACTTGTACATACGACGATTTTATGCTTTTGGTACTCTAATACTTTAACTCGACAATTATCTCAATAAGTATTTATTTTTTTAATTATTTCACCATATTTCCTTTCTAACTATTCTTCTCAGAATCGTTTGATTAAAAAAAGAACTTCATCGTACCTCTACTTAGATTTGGTCGAAAAAAATTTGTAATCTCCAGATTTCTAGATTAATTGCCAGACCATTTAAAAAAAAACATAGTGAACATGGTAACAAAATAGAAGATGTATACGTTTCTAACTAGAAATTAAGTCGTAATTTAGTTTAGTACAATCAATTGTTCCTATGTAAACTATCATAAGTCAGAATTTTCCCTGTTTTATATATTTTTTAATTAACTTGATAAATACTTAATTCTGTGTAAATTTGAAAGTAACGTCAGAAAGAAAAAGAAATGTAGATTGTGGTTGTCTATTGCATGTTCATATTGCGTCATAATCTATATATATAAAAGAAAGTCGTGTTAGTTACACTATTTATAACTCAAGAACGGTCGAATCGATTTGACTGAAAATTGGTGGGCAGGTAGCTTAGAACCAGGAAACGGACATAGGATAGTTTTTATCCCGTTTTCTATTTTTTATTCCGCACGGACGGAGTTGCGGGTAAAAGCTAGTTAATCATATAAATGTTTAAAGTTTTGTCTTCCCAAAAATTGTATTTTAAACATATGATGGTTTACGTAGAAACAATGGACATACAAAATAGACTCATATTTCAATTAGTTCTGAAAGACATTCTCATTAGCAGTACAGTATCGAATGAGGCCAGGAAAAAAGGTGCGTTAAAAGGAATAAGGTCAGCAGAAATGCTGGAATTTGAAGCACTTCCAATAACAAATGGGAACTAGAGTGTACTAATACGGTACAGTTGGGACTGAGGGCAAGCCTCAATCATTTCAGAGCCAAAATGTTTTTGTTTTTTTTTGGGACAGAGAGTAGCTTGTCTTTGAATGATTACTCTTTAATCAGTTTCATTAAAATCACATGCGTTGAGTATCTGCAAATGTAGTCTATGGGCAATGGTTGCAATTTTTGCGAATTCAAGTGGTCGCTAGCTGGCATTAAAAAAAGTACAGGTGATCGTAATATTTACCTTATCTTATGACATTTCAATGATATATACATGATATCTATTACTAATTGTTTTTTTTTTTTTTTACTAGTAATCGTAGAAATTAACTTAGTCGTCACGTCTTCGACCCGGAATGCAGCCAATTTCTCTTGGCTATGTTGAAGAAATTGCGATACGGAACATGTCACGCCTGCTGGGTCAATCGCGTTAATCTAATAAGGATCAAAGTTACTTAAATTTTATTTTATTTTCTTGTATTTAACGTTTAATATTTTTAATGGTATCTGATATAAGAACGTATTATATCTTAAATAGAGAACAGTTTTGAACTCTGAAGTCTTTCTGTTAAGCAAGAGTTACATAAAAAGTAACTTATTTTCTACTTTCTTTGTTAAACATTTTAGTATGGATTAATATATTTCCGTTCTAAATTATCGAGTTGAACGGTTTAGTGACATAACATGGAGGCAGCCGGTCGTGTCAAGGGCCGTATCGCATTTTTCAATGTTCCCAAGAGAAATAGCCAAACACGCACGATGAAAAAGTGACAAATTCTTTGTGTATACATGGTATGTTCACCCTTTAAAAACGTATCGAAAAATAGCAAAACAAAATTCAACGGAACTGTAATACTCGTATTTTGTTAAATTCAAAATTGCGGGTGTACCCTAGCGAATTGAATTGTACCTAATACCAAAGAAATTAACCTAAAATGTACTATTTTCTCTAATAAAAATGTAGCTGTCTTGAGACTTAAATTATAACGAAACTAGCTTTCGTCCTCGACTCCGTCCGCGCTTAATTAAAAAGATATGTAGCCTATGTGTTCTTTCAGACTATTTTCTATATTTGTGCAAAATTTCAGCGAAGTCCCATTAGCCGTTCTTCAAACAATCATCTATCCATCTAAACATTTGTATTTTTTTTTGTTAGTAAAAATAGTTTTTTGTACGTTTGTTGTTATTTATGTGGGTTTGTATATAATAATATGTTGATTCCATTGTGACAACTCAAAACCTATACAACTGAACCGACTTAGAAGAGTGAGGTGACATTAAATTCGTCTTCTTCCCCGGAGTGTCATAGGGTACGGCATTGGCACAAAACACATGTAATAACAAGTAAAATTCTAAGTAAGAGAAAAACGACTTCTAATCTCACCTCTCATAACTTTTTTAATTTATTAATTTGCCTAAATTGCAGTTTTTCTTTCATAGTCTGTTGTGCTGTTGTGTAGTTTTAACTGGAAAGGTGTCTTTCTGTTCGTATCCTATATAGGATATATAGGCGGAGGCAGAGGGGGTTAGCTCATTTTCAATTAATTTTAGTTGAATAAATTATGCTGTAAAAATACTGTGGAACTAGTTTTATTTACAACGTAAATAGAAAAACATTTTATTTATTTCGTGACAAAGAATCCTGTATACCCGCATAGTAGCACAATGGAGGCCAGTGTATCAAGCTCACAATGCTTTTAAATAACAAAGAAAAGGTTTTCAAATTTTCTTTTGTGTAAATCTAACCCTACAAAATATTTTTATTTATCAAAAAGTCTGTACGACGAATTATAAACCTCTAACCGTACTTGTACATATCATGTATTTATTTAATGAGATACCTTATTATTATTATTACAACTTTAATTTTTCATAAGAAACAGAAATAACTATGTGGTTATGTAATAATCGACCGATACCCACGGACACATCAGGTGAGCTGTTTTACTTGCCACTATATACTTCCACTATGTTCATACTATGATATCTAACTAAATTTAAACTACGCGTAAATTTAGAGGCACTGATCGATAGATGGATGTAGGGTTGCCAGGTCGCTAAACCTACTAGCCGGACAAACCAGCCAGTTTGGCCGGACATTTGGATAGAAAGACGGACACCCTATATTATTTAGGATACACTCTCGTTTGGTAAATGTAAAAAGTCTAACAAAAGCCGGAAAACCGTTTATTTTAGCCGGACACGCAATGAAAAGCCTACCTATGTCCGGCTTTATCCGGACGCCTGGCAACGCTAGATGGATGTTTTATAGATGGTATCTCAAGAATGGAGAAAGAGAGAAGCATAAATCTGGATGAATTTTTTTTACAGATTTAGAATACTCTCGAAGAACATGTAGGCTAGTATTTTTTTTTTCAAATTCGTACGGCCGAAGTTGCGGGCTAAACCTAGTGTTTTGTAAATAAAACTATACAGCGCCATCTATTCCTTCATTTACATGAATTTCGAATTATTAAATATACTGCCATCTGTACACCAACAATTGTAATTTTAACCTTGTTCAAAAGGGCATAGTTTCTATATTAGAATATAGATGGCATTAAACAAAAGTGAAAACAAATTGATTATCCTATAGGTGCTTAGGAAAAAAAAATAGTTATTTTATCTGGATATAACTGAAAATCGTAGATTATTAATGTAACTCTTTAATTACTTTGTATTTGATTACGTAAACAGGCCCTTGAAAACTATATGACTTGAAACATGTTTAAACATGTTTTAATTAATATGTAATTAAAACATGTTTAAACATGTTTCAATGTTAAAAGATTTAAATCCGTACACAGACCATTTAAGTGATTGTAAACCAATATAATGTCAGTACTTTCCAACTTTATAGACACTGTTAGATTAATCTATTTGAAATGGTCATTGAATTGAAGATTAATTTGTTTGTCGTCATGCAGATCGGATCGGTACCTCGGAGATGAATAATTGATCAAATGCAAACACACCGGAACCCAATCCGTCGTGTTTGAGCGCACCGCACACTATAAGCCGTATTATATTAATATACATTATCCTTCGCCTCAGGCTTGGCTTCTCATTTAATAGCTCAAATATAATAAATAACCTAACCTGTAGTAATAAAACAATATAACACAATAATAATAAAACAAAAAAATGACTGAAGCGCTTATGAGATTCGAACCTGTTTTTCACCTATTCATTTTTTTAAGAGAAGGGGGCAACGAGCGGCGGGAACACCGAGGTCATTATTGACGCCCATGGACATCCGCAACACTAGAGGAACTGCAGATGCCATGCCGACCTTTGAGAAATCAAATCAATGAAATCTGCGGCAAGATATATCCTCGCTACTTGAAGGACCCTAATTTTTATTTCCTACGTCCGTTTTATATGTTTTGTACCAAGGTAATACTAATACTATCTATGACACTCCGGGGTAGAAGACGAATCAAATGATACCTAACTCGGCAAAATCAGTTGAAGTTCAACCCGTTAGGCCGTCACAACGGTATTGACATAAAAACAAACCCAGGAATGAATATGCATCTTTGATTGTCAGGTAATAATTATTTAAATGTACATTTAATTTTATATTCCACATTTAAATTATACTCAACATAAATTATTTTTGTGTCACGATTTTTTTTCTTTCCACTAATAGATTATATGATGTTACTATGGTTTTCCAGTGACAATTCGTTCTTAGAAGTCAACTCAAATACAACTAAATATTGTTATTTCTCCCTTTGCCTTTGAAAAACTGGATCTTATATGAATGATTTGAGATTAAATAACTGAAATTTAGTTAGCAGAGAACTCTACAAATTTTTATAAATTTACTCAGATAACTAAAGCACATTTTACTCGTAATTAAATTATAAAACTAAAACATTTCAAAATTACTCTTATCAAATCTAATACTGTGATATTGTATCTTATAATAAAATACGTATCACAGTCATTTGAATGAAAACAAAACAACATCGTTATGATTTATGAACAAAACACACGAAAGGCACATAATGACGACAAAACAACATTAAACTCAATTAAGTAGCGTTTCCCTGAGGATCTTGTGGAATGTTGTTCTTGTTACGCAATGAACTTAAATTTTTAGTCCAAAGTATAAGCTTATCGCGATCACAATAATAATTAAAAACATTACTAGTCAATTAAAAAGCAAAAAAAACCGACTGACTTTACTCTTACAACACTAAAGAATTAAATCGAATGCAACCTCACTCGTCGAATCGACATCTTCTAATATTATAAATGCGAATGTTTAGATGGATGGACGGATGAATGTTTGTTTGAAAGTATCTCCGGAGCGGCGGAATGGATCTTGATGAAATTTGGCATAGATGTAGATCATAGTCTGGAAGAACACATAGGCTACGTATTATTTTTTTTAATTCTGCGCGGACTTAATCGCGGGCGACAGCTAGTAACTTATGAATATGAGTCAGTCGGGTAAAAGTTAGTAGCATATAAACTCAGAAAGTCAGTCCCAATAATGTATCGTTGTATGGTGTTGTATGCATGTGGATACGTTATCTGCACTATCTCCGGTGCGCATGAACAATGGCAAGGAGTACTAATTAATGGAAGCTTGCGGCTCCCCTCGTAGGTTGGAAAACGAATACCTTCGACGCAGACACATTTCACGCCGCATTAGAGTGGAACAGTAAGATTGAAGGTAACACCGCAGAGGAGATGGCAGAGAACATCATGACAAAGCTGGCTAGGGCGTGTGATTGTGCAATGGTAAGAACCGGTCACAGAAAAAACAAAAGAGATCCGGTCCACTGGTGGAGCGATAATATCAGAGAAATCAGAGAACAATGCATGAAGGCCCGAAGGTTAGCACAACGGGCAAGAAAGAAAAATTCATTTCCCGCGTTGCAGGCTACCTACAAAGACCTTCGAACTAAATTGAAAAAGGCGATTAAAAAACGAAAAGGAGAAACTTGGGCTGAACTACTGGAAGAAGTCAACAATGACCCCTGGGGTAGACCGTACATGGTTGTCATGAAGAAACTAAGGACTACACAACAACCCCGTGAAACAAAACTACTAAGAAGCATTGTCACCACATTATTCCCACAACAAGAAGAGCTGGACTACGAAATACCCGCAAACGCCGCCGAAGTCCCTGCGATCACGAACGAGGAATTCGTAGGCGCATACAACGCAATAAAGAATAAGAAGGCACCGGGTATGGATCGCATCCCTAACGTAGCTCTGAAGGCGGCAATGAAGGGAGAGCAAAATGGGTTTCAGGAGGTATTTAACAAGTGCCTCCAGGAAGGTACTTTCCTCAAAATCTGGAAGAGACAGCGATTAGTACTTTTACCCAAGGGCAATAAAAACCCGGAAGACCCAAAGTCTTATCGTCCTCTATGCATGCTGGACACAGCGGGGAAAGTTCTGGAGAGAATAATCCACAATAGAATGGAAGCCGCAATCGGAAACGCCATCCACAACAACCAGTACGGTTTTAGAAAAGCCCGCTCTACCCTGGATGCGATAGAACGAGTAGTAAACATCGCCAAAAACGCCACCAGGGGCCATCGCTGGAAAGGTGGGGGCAAAAAGTACTGCCTGTTGGTAGCTCTCGACATCCAAAATGCCTTCAACTCGGCAAGATGGGACATCATCTGCAAGGCTATGGATAGATTGGAAGTACCGATGTACCTCAGGAAGATAATACGTAGCTACCTTAATAACAGGGTCCTTCACTACGACACGGATGATGGACCGGAAAAGTACAAAATTACGGCTGGTGTACCACAGGGCTCCGTGCTCGGACCGCTTTTGTGGAACATTATGTATGACGGACTGCTGAATCTCACACTACCTGCTGGAGCTGAACTCATTGCCTTCGCAGACGACGCGATGATCTCAATAGTCGCGAAGCACACAGAAGAGATACGCAGAATATTCGAAGAAACGTACCGCCGCATACAAACGTGGATGACATCGACCGGGCTGAAGCTAGCAGAGCACAAGACAGAGGCAATGCTGGTCACGAGTCGGAAGAACGTAGAAAGGATCACGCTAGCCGTGGGATCAAGTTGCATCACATCTAAAACACAAATTAGGTATCTTGGAGTGTACCTAGATTTCAGGCTAAACTTTAACCACCACGTGGAGCAAGCAGCCGTGAAGACATCGAAGGTTACCATGGCACTCGCCAGGCTCATGCCTAACGTGGGTGGCCCACGGCAAAAGAAGAGGAACCTGTTGATGTCGGTAAGTAATTCCGTTTTGTTGTATGGGGCTCCCATTTGGGCGGACGCTCTAAGTAACAAAATAAATAGGAAAAAGATGGAGTCAGTGTATCGGGTAAGTTTGATCAGAATCATCAGCGCGTTTCGCACTGTATCGTTAGATGCAGCCTGTGTAATCGCCGGCGCTATACCCGTGCATCTACTTGCAGAAGAGAGAAAACTGTTGTTTGACAGAAGAAGTGATCCGAGCGCAACGCGGAAAAAATCGCGATGTCTAGTCAGAAGACAGATCATCACCAAATGGCAGCAGGAGTGGGATCACTCAATAAAGGGCCGCTGGACTCACAAACTAATTGGACAAGTCGAAAAATGGATAAACCGCAGGCATGGGGAAACGAACTTCTACCTCACCCAAATGCTGACGGGCCATGGATGTTACCGTGCGTACCTACACCGTTTTGGGCACGAAATTCTCCCGGATTGTCCACACGGGTGCGGCGAACCAGAGGATGCAGAGCACGTGTTCTTTGTCTGCCCGGCATACTCCAAGGAGCGCGAAGAACTCGAGAACAGTATCGGACCTACTACGGTCGCAAATTTGGTGGATAACATGCTTGCAACAGAAGAAGCATGGAATAAAGTTAGCGAATACGCCGCCTCAGTACTAAAGAAGGTACGGCGGGCTGAGCAAATACGGCGAAAAGCCAACGCAATGGACTCAAGGAGCTAAAAAGCGCAGAGAGCTAGAAGGGAAAGCATGATTGCTGAGACCACCCCTCCGAAGTAATACCGGAAGGTAGTCCCGGAGGGGTACCAAAAAGTCCATAGAGAGGGTTGTTTTAGTCGGTAACGGGACTCATGTTAGGTTAGGTGAACACTAATGAGCCTGAGCCCGACACACCAGGCATGTAGCTCCCATGTCTGACGGTGCCCCAAGGCATTTTTTCCCTCTATAAAAAAAAAAAAAAAAAAGGAGTACTAATTCAAAGTTTATACAGTAGTCAGTAGTACTAACCGACGGAAATATCCATAAGCATACCTTACAATCATAGTTCCATGTTCACATTTAATCGCAACAGTTTTTAAATTAAATCGGCAGAATGTTCTAAGCTTCTCTTTGACTTAAGGTCAGTCTCCTGAGCTTTAAGATTCCATGTTTTATGATAATTCATTCGTATGATGTGGGTATTATATTCCTTGCTTGACAATAATAAATTATTTGTTCTAAACATAATAGCAATTCAAATTAGACATTAAATACTTCGTTATTGAAAAATATTTTTTTTTCATAATTTTTTTAGATTGATAGAAATATGTAGCTCGAAGACTGTTTCTTTATATGACCTTAAAATTCTAAAAACATTTTCTCTTACCAGCTTATAAAATTGTGGACATTAAATTAAATAAAAACTGAATTTAAACTCCCAAAATGTTAACGAAAAACATCAACGATTTTAATTTCAATAAATTTATAATGAAAACAAATATTTTCCTCCATAAATAATTTTAAAAAGGATTTTGCCCTTTTATGATAATTTATTTAAAATAACAAAGGCATTTTCACTTGTAATGAACAATACATATTTTAAATTTCCATAAATTCCCGGGGGATACATAAAAACGGACGAAAGCGTAGTTAAGTGTTAATTACACATGTAAAGAGGATAACTCCCAGGCGATATCGCAGTGAATTCGCGCGGATAAAATTTCGCTATGCTCATTAATGATATATTGTTCTTTTGTTACCTAAATTCTATTTTTTTAATACATTTTTGAACGCTACAAAACATCAGGTTGTAACATCTCTTGCAATCTCTTCTTCAAAGATGTAAAAATAGTACTGAATTTTCAAAAAACATGGTCTGTATTTTGAATCTTTGGAAATTGTTTCGTTGATAGCATCTCTTATATTAATTAACTAGCTTTTACCCGCGACTCCGTCCGCGCGGAATAAAAAATAGAAAACGGGGTAAAAATTATCCTATGTCCGTTTCCTGGTTCTAAGCTACCAATTTTCAGTCAAATCGATTCAGCCGTTCTTGAGTTATAGATGGTGTAACTAACACGACTTTCTTTTATATATATAGATAGATAGATATAGATTTAATAACAAAAATACACCTTTTTTATTCTAAAATAATATTGTCATACTTTCGAACGGGATTTCCTAGTTTAACTGGCACTGCATTTACTGAATTCACTCTACTCTCATTGATAAAAAAAAAAAAAAAAAACTGAAATTAGTCAATAGAATTCTGCCGAAGCTCGCTTCGGCGGCCATCATTTTTTTTGGCCATCCATTGGAAACGTTTACCGGTTAAAATGGCACGTATATCCCTGCGACCGTTTTCGTTTTTTTTTTCACGTGTGTGAATTTTACATGACAGTATTTAATACATTTTAAAATAGTTAAGAGAATTTGATAACACTTCTTTTTTTATACAGTAAAAAATAAAAGATGCTCTTTTATTAAAAAACAATCTCAAACAAAATGCACTCAAAAGTAACCTAAAAAAACCAATTTCAAACAAAATGCACTCAAAAGTAACCTAAAAAAACCAATTCAAAACAAAATGCACTCAAAAGTAACATAAAAAAACAATTTTAAACAAAATGCATTCAAAAGTACCATAAAAAACAATCTCAAACAAAATGCACTAAAAAGAAACAAAATAATGACATGAAAACTTCTTTCTTTCTTTCTTCTCTCTTTTAAAAACCCTCTAAACTCTAAAGAAAGTTCTCTTCTTTCTTGTAACATGTCTATATTGTATAATTATTGTTATTTCGCAGTCGGTGTCGGCCGAAGTAAATATAATATTATACATTTTATATTTGAGATGTATGAGACATACTTACGTTTATGTCCCTACTTAGGCCGAAACCGACTCCAAAATAACAATAATTATACAATATAGACATGTTACAAGAAAGAAGAGAACTTTCTTTAGAGTTTAGAGGGTTTTTAAAAGAGAGAAGAAAGAAAGAAAGAAGTTTTCATGTCATTATTTTGTTTCTTTTTAGTGCATTTTGTTTGAGATTGTTTTTTATGGTACTTTTGAATGCATTTTGTTTAAAATTGTTTTTTTATGTTACTTTTGAGTGCATTTTGTTTTGAATTGGTTTTTTTAGGTTACTTTTGAGTGCATTTTGTTTGAAATTGGTTTTTTTAGGTTACTTTTGAGTGCATTTTGTTTGAGATTGTTTTTTTTTGAAGTCGGCTATTTTTTTTTCTTAAAATTTTTGTTTTATTTCACAATTTTTAGTGAATTTGAAGTTCAATTTCAAATTTCCTTAATACATATAAAGACATAAATAAGACAAATAAAGAAAAGGACTTTCCTATTTGATATGTGTGTACTTCAATTCAAAAACTAATTTAGAATGCAGCAGATAACCACTTATCCTTTAAACAATGAAATAATTATCAAAATCGGTATACAAATTGAAAATTAACGAACTAATACATCGTAGCGTGCCTTTAATTTTGTCCAGCCGCGCGCCGCACTAGCATTTTTCGAATGCGCGTAGTTTTTAATTATTTAATATCTCCCAAACTATTGATCAGAATTACATAGTTTAAAGGCTAATGTAATCTGCATTTATTACTCTAGCCATCAAACATATTTATTTGGATAAGGATTCATATCGAATGTAATATAATAGCGCCGTAAGCTTACGACGCTGTTTTTCGTGTGCATTTTAATCGAAGTTTGTTCACAATAACATGGTTTTTGTGAGACATCCATAGATGATAGATATATGCCACCGAAGACTTTTATTTAGCAAATTTAAGGATCTATAATTACTCCATACTTATTTTTATGTAAGTCATATAGTTTGACCTACGTAAGCCCAGAAAGCAAAATTGTGCTTTTCGTGTAGCATTTTTCGTTTCCGCGTAATTTTATTCTTACGATATCTCCTAAACTATGAGACAGAATGATATAGTTTCAATTGCAAATATAATCTACATTAAATTCTCTTGATAATGAACATGTTTATTTACATAAGGGTTAATACTGAACTCGAATAATAGCGTCGGAAATAGGGCATGAATTTAATTGATATTTCTGAAGAAAAAAATGGTTATTGTGAGAAAACTATAAAAGATAGATATATGCTATCGCTGACTTTTATTTAGCACATTTAAAGAGCTACAATTCGCCATACATCATTTTTATGTAGGTCCTATAGTTTAGCCTACGTAAGCGCTGAAAGCAAAAATGTCCCTAATCTTCACAACAAATTTTGGAGCTATATTCAAAATCTACTAGTCTTCTAGTTATTTAAAAAAAAAAACAAAAAAATGGGACCCACCTGCAAGCACTTCCTTTCGATTAAAATATTTTTCATCAAAATCGGACCACCAGGGGCGGAGTTTCGCGGTAACACACATAAAAAAAAAAAAAAATACAGTCGAATTGATAACCTCCTTCTTTTTGAAGTCGGCTAAAAATAGTTCGATTTATTTTTATTTAGCAGTGGTGATATTTTAACAGACTAGAAAGTTGTTTATTTTTTTAGTTAGTCAATGCAAATTACGTTTTATTATTCCCATGTCTATAAACTAAAATGTGCTGTTATACTTTCTATTTTTGACTTGCATATCTTTGTAATAGCGTCTTTCTATGTTTAATTTAATATAATATAATATCCAGGATTAGTGAAGTAAAATTAATTTTCATCATTTCATTTCGGGCTTTCTCCAATATGCGGTACAGTTCCGGTCCATGTTATCTTCGCATCTTGCCATCTGAAAATTAATGAATAGCAGTTCAAATAGAGCGTCGGGGCTCAGGGGTTAAAGACTTGACTCGTAATCTGCAAGTCCTGGATTCGAATCCTGCCATGAACCATTGTGTTTTTCGATTTACATATGTACATTCGACATTCATGCGGTGAAGGAATGGTATACAAGAAGTACCAGCAACAACAGAACCTCGTCAACAGCTCTTAAGAGCTGTGAACAAATAACCTCGTGGATTGCACCGCGTGACACTGGTAGAAAGAGAAGAGTCAAAGAAAAAGAAGCTTATAATCTTACTTGGTATGAATAAGTTTCTCCAAAGGAGTTGCGCTGATGTCATCAGAGCGTAGACTGCCAGCGACGTCCTCGTGGCTTCTAGTGTCAACGTTGAGGACCACGTGGCATCCACCGCACGTGTAGTAATGGATGTCGAACCTTGATAACAAGATATCAAAAGACAAGTGTCTTTTAGTGAGATTTTAATCAGCTTCGAATTATAATATTGAGGATTTTGATACATCAGCTTGTGATCATTGCACTCAAATTACATTTGAAATTATTATTTATTAATCCTAGTTGCATCTTGTATTCTTCTTTCATATCCGACTGCTTACTGTCTATCAAATAGAGCTTAAACAAGTAATGCTAGTTTAGTAAATGTCCATTTACCCGACTCGCGAAGACATCTAAGTCATACAGTATGTTGTCTAAAATATGTTCATATCATAACCATTTCACGTGTGTATTAACTACTATTTCTTACCGACGTTCAGCATGATAATTCCTGAGTAATTCTCGATTTGTATTAAACAATACACCGTAATGCCCAGAGCAGCAGGTCACCTGAAAACGATTTAAAATAAATCAATTTCTCTATCTCCTTAAATATGCAAACAGTATCGGATAGACGAAGTTTCACTTAGACCTTTCCGTCCTATAGTAAATATTAATGAAGCTCGAACAGAAACCACATCGCTCACAAAAATATTTGCAATTAATATATTTTCGGAACCCTTTTATCTATCGTTGGTATCAGGTAACATAAAAAATTTAATGCTTTTAGGATTTTAGGTAAAAAAGAATTATTTAGTATTAAATAGTTAATGGTAATTATGTAAATAAACACGATTACCAATTTAAAATATTCATGTAAGTCCTTGCTTGGAAATTCTTATTTATTGTTTATAAATTCTTGAATGTAAGTATCGTTATAATTTGAAATGTTATTTAGAGCTTTAGCATTTGTTGATCAGTGATTGACCTGGATTTCTTTATTAAATTAAAAGTCGTTTAAGATTACCCATATAGGTAAAGCTGGCGTTTTCAATCTGGAGCCAGGATGTTGCTTGGTAAGTTGACCAGAGCCATTGTCGTCACTTCCATACCAGACCAGCAGACCGACGAGACTGCGAAACAGTACTCCAAATTGAGGCATCGCCTGAAAGGAGACTTTATTAAGACATCTATAATTAAAGATTTTATTTTATTAATGTTATAAATGCGAATGTTTCGATGGATGGATGGATAGGTGGATGGATGGATGTTTGTTTGAAGGTATCTCTGGATTGGCACAGATGTAGAACATAGTCTGGAAGAACATATATGCTACTTAATAAGTGTTTATAAACACTGCGCGACGGAGTGGCGGCTGACAGCTATTTTATAAATAAATTGTATTTTTGTTTTTTTAGTATTTGATTTGTACCATATTCTGGCAAATAAACTGATTGATTGATAAAGTTAAAATATTTTATAATAAGGCATAGACGATTTTCTTTAGAAAATGTCTTTGTTTTGTATCATTGTAAAAAAACAATGATTGATTACATTCAAAGCTTAAGTAAAGTTGTTTTGATATTGTTTATAAAATTGAGATATACTTTATCTAATCCAATAGCCGTTTTCATACCGCACGAATAGTTCAGTTCATCTGCTCTACCACAATTTACTCTATCGTTCACTGTTTTGCGATCATTCAATTGATGTTGAAATACAGCATGGGTAGTGTCGATGTGGACATAGAACTAGAATTTGTGACTCGATCTATCGCTTTATCGGGAGACGTGTGGAATGTATTCATGACTTGGATCAGTTACACTTGAGTTCAGCAGCTTTATGATAACGCTCGATAAGTTTTAAATCGTATGTTGATTTAAATGCGATGAATTATGTTATAAAATAACCTTTTAATTTGAGATTGTAACATATTTAAAAGTTTCTCTAGCACATTAGTATTATATTATAAAAATAATGACTTTATTTTCGGAAATAAATTAATAAAAATAATAAGAATATTTGAGAAAGTAAAATGCTAAGTATGTGATATTTACTCTAATTACTAGCTTTTACCCGCGACTCCGTCTGCGCGGAATAAAAAATAGAAAACGGGGTAAAAATTATCCTATGTCCGTTTCCTGGTTCTAAGCTACCTGCCCACCAATTTTCAGTCAAATCGATTCAGCCGTTCTTGAGTTATAAATAGTGTAACTAACACGACTTTCTTTTATATATATAGATAGATAATTTTGTATATAAACGATGGTATCTAGTTCTGATCTTTTGCTATCCCTAGATTTACAGTTCTACTAGATCTAGTCTCAAATCAAAGCTACACAACTAAGGTTAAATAAGTCATGCTTACATAATGATCCTCGTCACCAACATACATAACGCCATTGTGTAGATACGGAGTAGCTCTACCAGTGAGAACCAACATTGTCACATTTATGGAACCTTCCACTTGGGTCGATACCAAATAATTTAATTTTCCATCGAGATCTTTAATAATACTGGAAAAATTAATTAAACGACTGAGTAAACTAATATTTAGAGCTTCTCGTGTAAATTTCAATAATTTTCAGAATCTTAACTAATTATTATTTACTTCGGGCTCGAAGATTCAAGTTGAAAATGATATCGATCAAATTTAAAAGCCAATTAGTTATCTTTAGAATTCGTCGAGCTTCGTTGTCCTCGATAAAACCTTTGAGATACTATTAACTTTGTGTACCAAAAGAGAACTTAATCTTTAATAACGACTATAATAATTATAAACTGCTACTTACTTCTCACATCCTCTGGATAATACAGCAGCATAAAGCATCAATAACGCACCAGCTCCTTCATCCAGTAGAAACTAAAAGAAACATATTACAATAATCTGCTTTTAGCATTTTTAATAACGTATTCAATATTAATTAAAAACAATTTAACTCACGTATGATCGTCCAGTGAAGGTGGACCCCCGACGAGTCCGAAACTAGTCGGTGCTGTCACTTGACGATCACACGTGAGTTAAGCCGTTCTTAATTAATTTATTATTATGTCTCACGAAACTTTAAATAATTTAACATACCCAATGTTGCTGGTATTAAACATTTGTCTAAATAGATCATGTCTACAATCAGTCAAAATTATATCTTGCATAGTCATATCAAGACTACTTCATAAAACCATTTCTATAGTAAGTTCTTCACGAGCATAGTCATATCTCAGTAAATGGTGGAAATACTTACCACGTACAGATAGCGCTTTATGAAGATCTGCAAATCCTCCAATTTGTTGAATTCAAATAAATGCAGCTTGAAAATAACATTATATCAAATTAAAAATAATTATTCGAAAACGATCTGAAAATTTGACATATAAATGAAAAATCTGGAATGTAGATTTTATTTTTCATATTTAGTGGAATTTCGTTATTGGATATACATTTTTTTTTCATTCACCTCGTTTAAGACTGACCTCGCGGAATAAATCCCAAAAAAATATTAAAACGGTTTTCAGTAAATGAATGAATAAAATTGTTCCTTATTTGTTTACGTTAGAAACATGTTTCTTATGTTTTCCTCGTACTGTAAATTTTGATATACCCGTTAATTAATTTTCTTTCATTAATTATTGTCTCTTGTTTATTTCATTTCATCTTCATTTAGATATATTAATTAGTAATTTAATTAATTAATTAGTATTTAACTATTTACGTACTTTTGTAATTTTTATGTCAAGTTGAATGAATATATTACATTAATATTTCACCTTTTCAGTAACACCATCCTGATAGTACTGTGCACTATGCTGCACGTATGTTTTCCCTGTAGGCAGAGCAACTGTAACCTTTGTCTCTGGTGGATTTTGTGAATTAAATCCTCCGCCGCAGCGCCAAATCACTTCACTACACGCCCGCCAAAGTGCTTCCTCCTGTCGTTCGTCTGACGGACGCAAATAGCTATTGTATGGAACAAACGAAATGTAATTTTAGCTATGTTAAAGACAAATAATTTATTTAGACCCGAAATGTACATTAATTAATAGAATCTATCTATCTATATATATAAAAATGAATTGCTGTTCGTTAGTCTCACTAAAACTCGAGGACGGCTGAACGGATTTATCTTATCTTAGTCTTGAAATGTTCGTGGAGGTCTAGGGAAGGTTTAAAAGGCGAGAAAAAATTCATATCGCTATTAAGTTTTTTTTAACTGCGCGCGGACGGAGTCGCGGGCGACAGCTAGTTAACAATAATAATTACATATACAGGATTTTCTCACTTTGATCCCTTACTGCTTATGTAATTTGGCCATTACATTTGATGATGATGATGATGATACCATTACGACGGCGATGATAATAATGCTATGTATAATAGCAATTGTAACGAAGTTATCAAAATGGATTCTTTTAAGAAAGAAATGCATACTTAATTTTATAAAGTTATCTACATAAATTCTCGTTGAGTCTTTTTTCTTATATTATAGTGCCTTATGTGGAATAGTAAAGAAAAAGTTATGTATTCCTTTGACTTCTATGCGCACTTACATATGTACCACAGAAAGAAACCGGGCTCATTTATTTTGAATAGGGCATGATTTTGAAAAGGCCGCGACGAAGCGTAAGCCATTTTCAAACTGTAGCCGCGCCTCGGGTTTTATACATAAATGTCACCAAACCATTGTGAATTTCGTCAGTTTATAATCACACTGGATACAATTAACGGTAAATTGCAAATAAAATGAATTACTGTGAGTACTCGTTGGAGTATAAAATAAAATGGTATATATTGAAATAAGTTTATTTGATAAAGTTCATGATAGAAATTTAAACCTGTTAAATTTGTCTGTTGGGACGGCGGATTATCAAATACTCATTCAGTTCGAAATTTGTGGAGTTTTAAAATATCCATTTTCATAATCTGACGGCAACATACACAGGTGTCACTAGAGACGTGCTTGCTTTTAAAATATTTAACCTTTTATATCACGAGTACGTTCACATATAAAAGTTTGTCTATTTCAAGACGTCGTTACGCATTGGGATCAAATAGTTTTTTTTTTAATTAACATTAAATGAACCTTTTACTTACATACTAGAAGATTAAAGAATTATTTATTTTAGTCTGAAGACGCAATTTTAGGAAAGATTAGGAAATTTCCACAGATTTACTTTTTATTCTTTGTGTATGTAGAAAACTTTGTAACCTTTCAGGTGGTTCCGTTGACTTGTTGTCCTTAGTCATTGGTCTAGAATCGAAGAGTAGCCACTTTATTAGATGGGCTTGTAGACCGGAGAGTAAAGATCGGGTGCTGTTACGCGGCGCGGCCAGACCGTAAGCAAGCGGCTGGTCGGGTGCTCGAAGGACCAACGGTGAATGTATCCATTCACCACGAGGCGGGCACGCGGCAGTACCGAATGTTGTCATACGAAGCTCCTACAATAAAAACTGGACTATTGTATAACTACTGAATTAAGATCAAAACAGATAAGTCAATGTGTCAATGAACAACAGTATACTTGTAATTTAAACTCAAACAGTTTGATTCAATAAATAACATTTTTAAGGTAACACTTTATACATCATCATCAGCTCACTATACGTTTCCACCGTGGGGCTCGGAGCCTACCCTAAGTTAGGGGTGACTAGGCCATAGTCAACTACTCTGGCCCAGTGGGGGTTGGTTGACTTTAAACATATCTTTAAATTTCTGAGATATGTGCAGGTTGCATAACAATGTTTTCTTTCCCCGTAAGATCGTCGGATAAATGTACATATGTAAATCTAAACTCGAAAAACACATTGGTAATGGAGGGATCGAACCCAGCACTTGCAGATTGCAAGTCAAGTGCTTAACCTCTGAGCCACCGACGTTCACACACTTTATACAGTAACTAGTATTCAAAATCGATAATAATCGACCATGGTGTATTTATAGGCTTAAGACTTGCACTTTATAGGTATTTATTCACACGAATAAAAATTACATCATTCAAGCTTTAACATTATAAAAAGAAAGTCATAATTGTCTTGACCTTGTTATAAAATAAAAGTAACAATTTAAATTCCACTACAACGCAATATATTCGATATGTATTTGCAGAACTTACGATAGCAAGCTCCTCAGTTATAGGCTTCCCGCCTGTCACAGCAGGCTTAGAAGTGGAGAGAAATTTATTTCTTGCATACAACACTCGCTCTGCAAATAGAGTGTTATTTATTAGTTCTATGTATTAGCATACATTTGAATATTCACGAGTACAGAGGTACGTGAAATAGAAACACAATATTTATATGAAAATACTTGTATTCAGTCATAATTACTAACTAGGTCGTTGTTAAATAATCTTGGAAAATTAATAAAGTCAGTTGATATTAAAGATTAGATTGAAAAAGTAACCGTAAAACTCTTCTTGTGATGTTCCTAAAACATTTTTTCTTAACATCTTGTTAACCTATTAAGAATAGTTTGTTGGAGTAAATCAAGACAAAGCATTTAAATTGTTCCGAATATAATTATAAAACAACATTTTCCTGAGTAACAGTCACTCTAGAAAATTTCTTTAGCAAAAGAAATGATAGTATATTTGGGAATAAAGAAGTCACAATAATGTGTTCAACTGTCTTTGAAGTAACAGTAAGATGCACTGAAATTGATTAGTTACAATATTCATTAAAACTTTAAAAGGAAAACCGTTTACTCTTGCACATTTACTAACGTTCAACAATCGAAGACGCCATATGGAAATGTTGTAAATTGATTTCAAACAAATAAATCGAACCTCCTTCCAATGCCAAGATCACAATCAGAATATGACATTTCCTTGTGGCGATGTGAATAGCATTCGTAGTAATTGTGTTCGTGTCTCACGCTTTCAACGTCAGGTGTCTATTGCTGGTGCATTTCATACATGCAAACTTGGATTAAATATGTTTAACTAGCTATCACCAGCTGCTCCGTCCGCGCAGAATTAAAAACAAAACTTAATCAGTATCACATATTCTTCCTGACTATGTTCTACATCTATGCAAATAGATCCGTTCAGTGGTTCTGGAGATACCAGATAGAATAAGAAAGAAAAGATAGAATGTCATATTTTACTTCATAATTTGTAGATATCCTATGGACTGGGAAGCTCATAAGAACACTACTGTTTTTTTTTTTTCATGATTACAATTTATGGATAACTAGACCTTGTCCCTGCTTATAAGATAAAATTGAAGTCTTTTGATTGACTCCACCTTCAGAGCAAGGAATCTAGAGGCATGTAACATTCTCTATTATGTAAGAATATTTGTTATAGTATTAATAAGTTACGACCCGCCTAATAAAATGAAAAAGAAGCTAAGTGGCGAGATGTTATCGACATTTTATAAGTAAAGGCTCTGAAGAGTGAGATTTATTAAAGTCGTCTTGATAGGGGCCGACCTTGTTAAGATAGTCCTTTCGAGCTCTATTGACAAGTTGGATCAAAACGGTCTTTGAGAAAACGAATGTAATAGATTATTTTAAATGGTTTAAAAATATTTGAATTATAGTTAATGTCTAACGTTGCATTGAAGTGTACATACCTTCTACGTACGCTGGAGGACGCTCCTGATTTTCGCGCAACATATTGCAATTTTCTCAAAATTCGGTTGATAAAAACTTTTGCGCTGAACTGTACACGAAGAGGATAAAGTTCTATGTATATTGTGAAAACTTAAATTTGAACTTGGAGCTGATAGAATATCGAATAGCGTTGCAACACGTCAAACCGTTGTAAGGTGTAAACTCAAAATGATTGCAATTTCAGGTGTTTACTATAGTGACCGTGAAATCTTGTTTATTGCACATGTGCATTTGAGCACGAACGCTTTTAGTGGAAATACGGGAGCGTCAAAACAAACACGACAGCCCAACTGATTGGTAGTTAATGAGACGAAACGCTGTTAATGAGTTTTTGAAATTAACCAACCAAAAGTATTGAAAAGGTCGAGCTTATTGTCAGCTTCTTTCCATCTAATATTTTTCAATTATCGAATTCGTAATTAGAAAAGACAAAAAAAATGTAACGTCAATTTATGGTACAAAAACTAAAATTTGCGTAGAGTAATTTCAACAAAATAAACCCTGTACAATATTTACTAAAGTCAGAATTAGTTTCGAATATCTGACAGATAAAGGTGCAATTATTGGAATGAAAGCTACGCATGAGAATCAATAATTTAGGATGAATTTTTTTTCTCATTGACCAATGATCTCGTAAGAAGGAGGAAGCCGCTAGATGCGGTTCTGTAAGGATGGCGTCCGTGGGTCCTTTTTTAAAAAAAAGAATGCTAACTTTGCTAACTACTTTTTTTGGAAACACTATTACAATGCACTGTTTTTAATTGACTGCTCCAAATTGACTGCTCTGAATGGACTGCTCGCCGTATTGCCGCGAGTTGGACAATTTGTACATTTTATGACGTCAATGACATTTAGGGGGTTTCTGCAAATGTGGCAGTTATGCCCTATTGTCAATTGTTCATAACAGTTCGCATTCTTCCGTTCAGCATACTGTGGAAGACAAGATAAGTTCATCTTTGCATTTCATACCTGAACGGAACAAACTTCTAAGAATTTCCTATTCTTCATAGGTCTACCTCCTACGTTCAATTTCCCTTAACTCGCAACGATCAATTTGGTACTTATTTCAAGCTTACCACATATCGACCTTCTACGAAATTAACCTGGTATTTGTAGCCTTGATTCTCATCAACCTTCAAACTGTATACGACCATCGATATATGTATAAGTAGGTAGTGTGATTCATTATACCGAAGGAATACTACAAAGCAGAAAAATAAACTCATCTTTAGTATTAGATGTCAGACTAATAAATACGGGGAAAGCGTCAAAAAATTATTTACCTCAAATATTCTTGGTAAGAAATTCAGACATAAAAAGGGTAATGTCAATTATTTAGTATAAGTTAGTAAAGATTGTAACTTACCTTAAACTAGCACATTAAAAGAAAGCACTAAGGGTTACTTGTTACAGTATAGAAATTAGTAATATATGTTCCAAAAACGTTCTACATATTAAATCCAGGTTCAAATTTCCTTATTGGTATGTGTACTAGCGTGATTTCTCACAATTCATTGGGTGCAGGCGTTCAATCTGATGATATAGTTTGCACCGTTAGAGCTCTCAGTCACGCTTGAAATTGAGGAAATTCCGATACACGACTTTGAAGTTACGTTTTGTTTAAAGTCAAGGTTTTTGGATTCATATGAGAAATATGGTATTGTGAATTAGTTAATTAGAATTAGAATCTTCATAGTAGGAAGTTGGGTCAGTATGGTTGGCTTATAGTCAACCCTGACTTAGGGTAGACTCCGAGCCCCTCAGTGGGGACGTAAGTGAGCTAATTGGTGATGATGATTGTATGAATACAAACTAATGTAATTATAGTTTCATTGGCTATAAAAACTTTATATGGAACTTACATTTTTAGATGACTGGTTCTAAAAATAACTGAAGTGAACTCATAAAATACATTTTTAACTCTTATGTAAATCCATTGACGGTGATGATAATAATAAGAGTTTAGAATACAATATTTTAACATGATAGAAATCTGTCTTGCAAAAGTCTTGTTTCCAACAGATAATTTAATCCATTTATCTGATTAAATGATACATAAAAACGTAACTTTGATAAACAAAATACATTCATATCAATTGGATTTTAACAATTTCATAAATATTGAAAAATTAAAAACAAAACTGTAGCAAATGTACACAAAGTTCAAGTAAGACTAAGTTTTTTCGCTTGCTACGCCTGCACCGAGCGGCGCGAGCACGATCCGTTGCGAATAGAAATAAGAATTCGACAGCCGCAGCTTGCTGCTCACTGTAATCCGAACACAATTTTGCACTTTACTAACAGTCGTCAGGTTTCACTTGGATCTACGCAGCGTAAAGCATCGCACCAACGTAGATGTTGTATGAAAATATAACAAGCACTTACTTAAGTTTGTTGCAAACAATTTTACGTCTTTGTCGATCTATTTAATAGTTTACAGCTTATTTCTACATATTTAGAATGTTTAATGTTTAATTTGATCGAAGTTTTGAGATATAAATTATAGTTTACAGGTCTGTAATGGAACATTATTCTTTTCGTAGACAATAATTAAGCAAATGAAATATGTAAGTTTTTTTATTTCCATGTTTTAGTGAACTTTGATACCATTTCAAAACAATGAAATTAAATTTATGATAACTGAATGTATTACATTTTGTTTTAGGAGCATAAAAGACTTTAATATTAATTTTGTAAATAGTACTAGAAGAAGCCGAATTTTACGCTCATTCGGGCGTCTTATAGCTTTAGGTGTTTACGACGAAACGACTTGTTACTACCCTCATAAAAGCCGCGTGTAGTCTTTATATTGAAGTCTTTGTGCCATAAACATCTATATCAAACATATTTAATTTAAAGGCTATACATATAATATTTTTATTAATTTAGTGTCCCAAAAAATTTTTAACTACATCAATACTCTTAGCAATATATTTCTTGTCCATTACTATAACGTGCGTTTCATTCAGCACTAACTAAAGTTTAACGACAGCAACAGATTGATAGCCTATGTGTCTAAGATCTACAGGAATTTCAATATATGTTATCTTACCTTCGTACATTTTCTCCAAATCGGGCGACAAAAGTAACAGTCTTTTATCAAACTCTTCACCTGTCATATTCTTTTCTCTTTTCCGTGATTTCATTGATTCATAGTTCAAGCTCGTTCGACTTTCAGGAATTTTGTTGTATACAATAAATTTTGTTAGCTGATCCATTTCCAAGATTTTTTTAGAAATACAATACCAACAGTCAAATTAATTTACGCATAGGTTATTAGTAATGACTGAACTAACTTAATTAAGTTAAGAGAAGATTCGTAACAAGCAAGTTGAATTGAAATATAAAGTATTAAAAATGAAGCAAAATAAATGGAAGTATCTTTGCAGGACGAAGAGCACGAACGAGCGTAGCACAATTAACGAAACAGTAAAATGAAAATTGTTTCGCTAAAACTTTACGATACTTGTCTACACGTATCACATACGGTTGTAGTTACATAAAAGATTATAAAGCCGAAATCAACACGATTTGGTGATATCAAGCATGTAGTAAAGGTAGAACGATATGCAGGTGTGAACGCCGCAAACGACAAAATAATTCTGAGAAGGAACACGACATGGTAAGGAATGCTTATGCAAATCACATTTCGTATGGTACACATGCTTGAATTTTAAGCGACATGACGAATTTAAACTTCCGTGTAGTTTAATCGTTTAGACATAATTTATCTGCTGGAAATCAGCAGATTATTTTCTACATTTTATTTTATATGTTACAAAGCAACAAATTACAAAGACATATTTCCTTTAGATAGATACTACTATTCAAATTACGTCATTTTTGCTTATCGATATTTGCGGTCTAACAAAAGGTAAATTTATAGTTTTGATTGGTTTTATAACTAATCTACATACCTTTTGAGTCGTTTCTTTTTGTGGTCGATAACACATTTTTCCATCGCTTTATTTCTTTATTCATATTTTCACTCTTTGTATTTTTTTATATAAGAGAAGTGGTAACACCAAGGTGTTCAATTTTATGTATTTTTCTAATCATTTAATCCAGTAATTTATACCTGTCGTTCAACATTTAAATAATATAAATGATTTAAATAATATCAAAATAGATACATTCACTTATTATTAAAATATATATATAAAATATTAACGTTTTTACTTTAACATGCTTGAGAATAGACTAGATACAGCAACAAATTGTGCAAGGTACAAATTGAAAAGAAGTCAAGCCTTTTGTATGGCGCTTGGATATAATTTGTAGGTATGCTTTTCAAAGGTGTCGCTATTCTTGTTCTTTATATAGTTGAATTAAGAGTTCTTGAGAAATAACGCGTGGTTTTAAAATTTATTCCAAATTTGAAAAATAAAAGGAAGCTATAGATTTACAAGGAATTTACAAATACTCTTCA
Organism: Papilio machaon; assembly: GCF_912999745.1. Taxonomy (NCBI): domain Eukaryota; kingdom Metazoa; phylum Arthropoda; class Insecta; order Lepidoptera; family Papilionidae; genus Papilio; species Papilio machaon. The sequence continues at coordinate 1,045,057 of NC_059988.1, forward strand.
AATATACGAGTCATGAAAAAAATAAGATTCTTAGAAAAATATATATTGCAAGGAAAACGACCCATGTTTAAATTCTTCTCTTTTAATTAATTTAATTTATTTTATTTTATAATTTTATTATTATTCATTTATAACTCTAAAATCAAAATAAATTATAAATGTAGTATGTATGTAAAATTATTGTACATGAAAAGTAGTAGTAATTAAGTATCAAGATGTTTTGATCGTAGTATAATTCAATTTAAGGATCGCGTACGCTTTTTTTTTAGACATAAAGTTTAGCGTACGGCGTTACTCGCTTTTTTATTTTATCGACTTAGTACCTACTAGAAATAAAAAATAAAAATGAATGCGTTGTAACTTCATTCATTTTTGGAAGGAAAAGGCCTTTTCAACTTTCTGAAAATTTTGGTGGCACTGCAATAGATACTTTTAACATTGGTAAAAGCAGCATCATCGGACATATCAATTGCAAACGCGCCGAAGTTACCGTGAGTTTTCACTGTCGAAACATCTATGAAAAAACAACATTTTATGTCCATGTTTTCTATGAGTTTGAGAGACACGAAAATATGTTTTTACAATAGTATTTAGCAATAAAAATTCATCATGAGATGTGTTTTATAATTATACGGCATCCCAACAAAAACATAATAATAAACTACATAGGCTACCAGCCTCGCGTCATTTAAAAATATATTAAAATCATGGCTTATCCAGAAAGCTCTGTAAAGCTATGAAGAATTTTTTAACTAAAAAAAAAGTGTATTCATTTTTTATCAAATTATTTTGTGTAAAAAATTTCTTCGTTTATATTGAGATTTTGTTATCTATATTATATAACATATTTATATATTACTATATATTTTATAATATTTACTTTTATGACCTGTAATTTATATATTACTAATGAAATTGTAATTGCAAACAAACGAACAAACAAGTCTGTTTCAGTTATACAGTGGAGACCATACTAAATGTGCTTATTCATAATTAGCAAAGAAAAAGTTCCTTTGAAATTTTACTAGTAGTCATTAACAGTACATAAAACATTCTTAAATATGAAGTGAAAAGGCAATTTTCTACTTCGCAATTTTATGTTTAGTGAAAAGTTATTACCTTTTTAGTGAATATAGGTCAAGTACCACTAGACATGCATACTTAAAACTATATACGGTACTCTCAATGTATACACAGAATGTCTCTGTATGGACACTAAATGAACTGAACCATTCATCATCATCAGCTCACTATACGTCCCCACCGAGGGGGTCAAAGCCTACCCAAGTTAGAGGCGACATAGTCAACGCTGGCCAAGTGTGGGTTGGTTGACCTCACACTTTGAATTTCTTCTCACCAGAACCATTCACCACGAAGCAATTAGCCTAAGATGTTTAGATCACGTCATCAGATAATTAGATTTTATAGAGATCAGATAATGGATTCGAATCAAATGCATAGTGTTAGAATTAGTAAACCAATTTACTTAGATTTTTTTTTAGTTTTTTGGATTTTTAAATTTATACAATATTCTTATAACGTTATTTTTAATCGCGAGTATTTAACTGCGTACCAGAGGCCTAATTTTAGTCCATTTTTCCTTCCCACCATTTTATAATAATGGGAAGAGAAACTGGAGTTGACACATAGGAAGGGCAAAATTCCTCGCAGTGCACCCTTTTCTCCGTCTATTAAGTAAGCAATGTACCTGCAATTGCGGATGCCTATGGGTGGCGGTTGGTTCGCTATTTCGACTGCTTGCTCCTTTTGCCACGTTATAATATAAAAGAGTTTTTCTGTTAAACACATTTACTAAAAACATATTTTCATTCTCTCTGAAGAAACAAACTTCATATTATATTATGCAAATGTTTCGACAATCTCTATAAGTAACAACGCTTAAAACTATATTAAAGTTAATTCTATGAAATATATTAAAAATCCATTTATTATATTTTTACAATCTCTGAATCAAAATGTAATATCGTAGCCAGTAAGTATTTCAATTTAGTTTTCACTTTTGACAAATAAATTGGACTGTCACAAACAACCGTGATGCCTCATGCATATTTTATAATACTGTACGAACATTAAAACATATTCTATTGTAAATAAAGACTTAATATATTTGGTAATAATAACAACAAATGAAAATTGAATTCAACAATTGATATCTATATATATATCTAAATATATATTATCTATCTATAGGTATATCTATATATATAAAAGAAAGTCGTGTTAGTTACACTATTTATAACTCAAAAACGGCTGAATCGATTTGACTGAAAATTGGTGGGCAGGTAGCTTAGAACCAGGAAACAGACATAGGATAATTTTACCCCGTTTTCTATTTTTTATTCCGCGCGGACGGAGTCGCGGGTAAAAGCTAGTATATAATATAAAAGAAAGTAGTGTTAGTTACACTATTTATAACTCAAGAACGGCTGAATCGATTTGACTGAAAATTGGGGGGTAGGTAGCTTAGAACCAGGAAACGGACATATGATAATTTTTACCCCGTTTTCTATTTTTTATTCCGCGCGGACGGAGTCGCGGGTAAAAGCTAATAAGCAATTAGCAATATAAAATAAGTTAAACACTCAATGCCTTTACAAACTCTTTCTTGAATTCTTTATAATAATATAAAGTATGTTAGTGGTATGTAACATTATTACACTACGTTTGTAACGATTTAATAATGTTTTTAAATTTAACCAAGCATGCTACATAACTACTATCTACGTACCTATACAATATGTGTTTACAAAGCGAATTATAACATTTAAAATGTATAGACAACGACATCTTTAACTGCAATTACAAACTGAAAATTTTACAGTAGAACATAAGGAGAAATTAGGATCGAACACTGATATTCTAAAATATTGCATCAATTTTCAATATCTTTAATATGAAAAAATAAACGCTGCAGAGATACCGCCTTAGAAATGATCGATGAGGCTCTAACGAATTAAATAAAAGGCAATTTATCATACTTGTGCTTATGCCACCAATCTTTTTCATCTTTTCCGGAGGATATTTTTTAGCATTCGCTTTTAAAGATCGTATGACAAATTATTATTTAATGTCACAAAGATCGTTTATACTCAGTAATTTACTTAACAATGAAGTGTTTATAAATTACTATGAATAAATAAAAATAGTCTTCTTATAGGCACCTAACTCTTATTAATGCAATATACTCCCAAAAACATAATTTGTTATGTGATATTAATTGTAAACTGAATTAAGTTTTTAAAAGACAGCGACGCGGCGAAGTTCATTTGGTCACACCAAATCAAAGTCCGTGATTTCTGCCAACCCCTCTGGGTTACAGGCGTGAGTTGAATTAGGTTTATAATCTTACTTAAAATTATTTACGTAATTTTAACTTTTATTTGAATATCATTTTTCTGCGACATCGTCCTTGCGGAATATAAAAAAAAACTTAGTGAATAGCCTATGTGTTCTTCTAGATTATGTTCTAAAGAATAGTAATAAAAAGTTAAAAGTGATAAAAAAATTTTAAGATACGTAGTACATCCATACATCGAAACTTTCACATTTATACTATTAAAATTTGAAGTTTGGTACAAAAACTCTTCGCAGATAATATTGTAAATTAATTTTAGATACAAATCGAAATATTTCGTAGCTGTCGTTGAAAAGCTTTAACTTTTACTCGTTACCTTTTTATGACATCAAAGCACGAATCTCATTTGAAATCTTCACGCTGCGAACAGCCAGCGTTGCTATGAGTTTTTACTTTCCGAATTTCAATAGGTATTCTAAATTACGAATTCTTTGTACGGTTAATTCTGAATAAAGTCTGCCAAATTGAAATTACAGAATTATTATTAAGGTCGCAATGAGAAATTTATAAATTGTACACCGTCTGTTTGCGTCTAAATTATACGAAACGAATAAATGAAAGCGCTGTATTGTTTTATATTGTATCGTTGTTATTTCAAGTAGGCTTTTCATCAAGGCTGTGGAGTAGAGATAATTAAATTTGTTACAAAGAGCATCCAACATTTTGTAAAATGGGTAGATATTTATTAATGTGATTATCACTTTATAATTAAGAATGGTTGCTCATCAAATGCCACATTTGCGTTACCATAGATTAAGTGAAAGGAAAAAAACGAACGAGATGGACTCACTCAAATCCCTTACAAGCTTTGTGCGTTTAGTGAAAAAGTGGCAGATGCAATTAAACGACTTTAGCCTTATTTTGTCTTGTCTAAACAACTGTATAAATAACTTAAAAGTAGAAGCTCGTTGGAAAATCGTGCAAAAATTTAAAACACAATTTACCTGTCCGCTCTTTATTTCTGTTTCGGTGGACAAACCGAGAGGCAGCCGGCTCTAACTGAATAATTTAAACTAATCTTTGTTTCAGCAATAATTTGTTCATTTGTAACTGTGTTTTGTTCGAAACAAAACTTTAGAATGTTTCATTAAACATAGATATAAATAAACATTTGTAACACCATGTTACCATAAAGTACTCTAGTAGTATTTTTTGAGCCTTGGAAGAAATTTAAAAAAAAAACTTTAAATACATCATAGTAGACAAAACTTTAGTCTGATTTAAATTGGTCGTCAAAAACTGACAATTTAGTCGCAATCGCAAAAATTTCAATTTCAATTTACGCAAATTCATAACGATAGTTATTTTTTTAGAAAAAGTGATGCTCTCTACATATTTGTATAAAAATATTTTACTTTATCACGGATTGATCGAGTCAACTTTTATAAAAACGAATTATCTGTAACTTTATTAACAATAGTAAAACAAAAGACTCACAGAGATATTATGTGAAAGTCAATCAATCGTATGTATTCCTTAAAGATAAACTTTACTCATCTAGGGCTACAGACTTTCTAAGAAATATAAACAAGATAAGATTTACAAAATTCAATTTACTTGTCTAAGTATTCTTAGTAACATGAGTCGATAAGTCAAATGCTGAGAAGCCCCTACATTCAAATTTCATTTTACAATTCAATTATTTAAATGTAATGTACTTACATTTCATTTCACAAATAATTAAATAAAATTTGAATAAGTATTCATTTTATTTATTATGAGACTAGCCGACGTTTTCGTCTTTGTCAGTGCGGAATTTAAAAAAAAGCAGCTTTTATGCGCGTGCATCAGTTACCTTCCCATCAAAGTCCCGGCAAAATCCGATTACCCGTAACAAACGCGGGTTTGCGGACGTAAATACAGACAGACAAGCAAATAGACAATGATTTTAAAAATGGTTTTTCCTTATAAGCAACGCTAATATATCATGAGTACGAAATATGACATTTATTTCGATATTAAATACAGACACTTCCATTTTTTTATATATACAGATAGTAAATATATATATATATGGAAACGATAAATTTGTTCTGAGAATAGAACTGGAGGCGTAAGGATTATAGAGAAATCTTTCACCATAATCGACTCACTATACGTCCCCACCGAGGACCTCGGAGTCTCCTCAAGTTAGGGGTGACTTGGCCATAGTCAACCACGCTGGCCCAGTGCGGGTTGACTTCACACAAATCATTGAATTTCTTCTCAGATATGTGCAGGTTGCATCACGATATTTTCCTTCACCGTAAGAACGTCGGATAAATGTACATATGTAAATCGAAAAACACATTGGTACATGGCGGAATTCGAACCCAGGACCTGCAGATTTCAAGTCAAGTGCTTAACCCCTGAGCCACCGACGCTCTTTATTTGTCTGCATTTATTACGTTCTGTAGGTTAGTTTTGTTATTGACAGTGTATTGTTTAAACATTGATTTTTTTCGTATATTTGTAATGATTGTATTTATATTTTGACAACCATGTATTAGACTTGAAATAAATGTCCGTTGACTGTTATATGTAGGTAAGTTAGTAGTATTTATAAAGTTAAACTTATAAGAAGACTAGCTGTCGCCCAAGACACCATCTGCGCGCAGTTAAAAAACTTTATAGGGGTATGAAAAATAGACCTATTGTATATGCATATAAAATTTCATAAAAATCGGTCAAGCCTTTTTTTATATATATTGAAGAATATGGCGCTTGACCACGATCCCACCCGATGAAGTGATGATGTGGTCTAAAGATGGTACGCGCTAGCTTTGTAAATGCCTATTCACTCTACTCTTGAAGGCCGTTTCAGAGGAGTATGGTAACAATCATTGTAACAGGAGAATTTTATATTTAAAATATAATTTATATCTAGTTAATCACACTAGTATTTTTTTTAAATATTGCTATATGTTTGTTTGTTAATTTAATAAGCTTCAAATAATAATTTATGTGCCACGTTCACTCGTTACGTAAATGGCAGAGTCGGAATAAATAATGAAAATTCACGAGCCGACCGGACGAATGAGCGAAAAATTAAAAAAATACAATTTACAGCTTCTGCGTTTAATTCAGTTAAAAACAAGAAATGGGGGAGCGAAACGAAACTTTCTGAATAATTTAATGTAATCTTGGTTGCAGGAGTTATTCGTTGATTCGCTGTAATACTCGGATTAATTTTTCAGTCACGTATAATGAATGGTTTCTAAAACGATAAAGTAAAATTAATTGTTAGATGTTCACATTTCTAAAGTTTACGCATATTCCTTATGTATTTAGACAAGTTGGTATTTTCTTACGAAATAAGAAAACGTAATGTAAATTGCTTAAATCTGCGAAAAAATTCAAAGATGTCTGTGAAGCTAATCAATCTGTACTGGAAAAGCATGGTTGATTTAGGCCTAAGCCCCTAACTTAGGTAAGGCTCGAGCTTCTCAGTGGAGACGTGTAAGATGACGGCAAGTTCTGATGGTACCTTTACCGGGTAGGACTTATTGTAAGTTGAAATAAAAGTGGTACATTGAGATAAAGCTAAGACTGATAACCTCTTTTTGTAAATTTGTTAAAAAATTTTAATTTTTGCATACGTTTGATTAATTTGGCTACACTTGAATATACTTCACAAAATTGTATTTAAGAACGTCTTAAGTACTTCTTAACAATTTAAGTATTTTCGGTGCGAGCTGTTGTTGAACATAAAATTTAACAACGTAATGTTACTTCGAGTTACTTAAGTCGTTAACTGAATTGTTTGATGAACAAACTAAGTGGTACTTACTAATTGTGATTAAGCTTTCAATTTTTATTAATTTAATTCCTTTAATTATTATCAAAAGATATCTTTTGGACATTATAACCAAGATGCGTATGAATTTTGTAAAACACTGAAATTAAGCATTTCACAGTTTGTTCTTTATTGCGATATCACGATATTGTCAAACAAGAAATTCAATAATTTGATTTATCTAAAATATATTTAGAAAAAACAAACAGTTACCTAGCTGCAAGCCGTTCATCTGGTTTTAAAACTTTCCAACGGAACTTTAATCTTGACTAACGTAATTGCTAAAGTTGGAATACAAAACCGTGTTCGCGGAATGCGCAATTTAGTGTCAGACATTTTGTAATTGATGTGAAGGTAGTGGTACTGTTGTTTTGAACTATTGTACCTCTTGCTTTCGACTTCGAGCATTGATGTATCGATTAAGTTATAGACTCAATAACGATTATTATTGTTCAAGTTAAATAACTTTCAATATATTTTTGACTAATTATATAGGTAATATATTAAATTGTACCTAAATGTTTGATGAATCTTATAGTACATTATTATTATGGGTATACATCAGGCCACTGGTGGATACAGACCAACCCTAAAACCATCCACATCATGAGCTAGCATACAATATTCTGCTGTCTTCATGAGCTCATCAATCCATCGTAGAAGTTAATCGAGCTTCTAGTTCCGTTTTCCCCAGATTTTCCTCCCTTTTACAGTCATATTAATGCCGAAAAATTTTAATGATTGGTATTTTAAATTATCAAAGCTTGTGTACATACCACATTCAGGTGTTAAAATATCGTAGGTAGTTATTTCAAAACAATTTGTAAGATATCAACAATCTTTCTTTCGGACAGACTGAATGATAAGTTGAACAATTCAATCAATTGGTTGGTCAATTAATTACATTTAATAACATAAAACATTATATCTGAAGTTCTAATTTCAAGCACTTTTCTCTAGTAACTCTTTTGCTTCAACATCTTTACTCTTTTTTTTAATTAATATTAACCAGAGTAAAAATACCTTGAGTGACTTTGTTTTTTCCTGTAAATGTACATTTGTACCAAATGCGCTCCGCTCCACTTTAACTGTTAAAAATGCATAATTTGCGCACTCGCGACTTGCAAATGCTTTATGCATAAAAATTCATGAAGCTTACAATGAAATGTAAATGCAAGATATATATATATATATTTTTGTACTTCACTTCCTATTTTAAAACGCTACATATTTCTCTAGAACTTTTAATTCTCTACGATTTAAAAAAATCAAAAAAACATAGTTATGTACAAAAGAAATCGTAGTAATTTTTGTAACCAGATTAGCTTCCATTTACTGTAATATTCGAAGACTTCAAATAATGTTAATTATTTTTTTCATCATCAGCTCACTAAACGCCTCCGCTGAGGGGCTGGAAACCTACCCTAAGTCATGGATTACTAAGCCAAAGTCAACCACACTGGCCCAGTGCGGGTTTGTTGACTTTACCATATCTTTGAATTACTTCACAGAAATGTGCTGGTTGCATTGACTGTTTTCCTCTATCGTAAGAACGTCGGATAAATGTACATAAGTAAATTGAAAAACATATTGGTACATTTGAACCCAGGACCTGTAGATTTCAAGTCAAATGTGTCACCCTGAGCCACCGACGCTCTCCTAAGCCGTCAACACTCGAAGTATTGTATTATAGAGTGTGTATTTGATGACGTTTTCGCTAAACCAGCATCTTGGCGCCAGACTGAACGTTTCGGATGGGATCAGTAATATCAACAAATCGCTCCAATGGTGTGTTGCATTCAGAACTAGTCAATCGTATGCAAGTTACGTGGACAGAGTACAAATGTGGATTGTACATCTAAATATCTCGTGAGAAATAGATATGCTTCAATATAGAGGTTGGTCTTTTGACGTCTACTGGTTCACACTTTTGTATGAGGCTTTGACGAATTAACAGTCTACGATTTATTAATGTTCTTCTATGTCTTACTATTCTGTGAAAATATATAATTACTCGTAGATTAAATTAATTTTTTAATTTGCCATTTTAAATAACAAAATAAACTCCAAATGAGTTTAACACCCATAAAAAGCTATATTGTCCTCCCTTGTCCCTCTCATTCTCTTAGAGTAAACAGAGATAGCAATATGTTTGTATGTTTAGGTTGGCAGTGGGAACGTTTAGAATGTTCCACTTAACATTTTCCGTAGCAGGTAAAGCCTATAATGAATACTGAGGACGCTCTCTCGGACGTTGACGAATCTCGACATTTATTTTGCTAAGCCGAATTACGTACATGTACGCTTCCAACTTGTTAGATACAATAAATTATTACCTGTCTTGAGAGCTGTTCATTAAATGTACATCTTATATATTGTTTATCTGTTTTTACGTAAAAAAACGTTATATAATTTCTTATTTATTTCTTACTTAATTAGAAATTCGAAAGTTTGTATGGATGGATGTTAGAAGATATGTTCAGAACGGTTCAAATTTGTCATACATGTAGAATATTGACAGGAAGAACAATTGTAGGCTACTAATTTAGTTTTTTTTTTAATTCCTAATGATGTAAGCAGCTAGTATTAAGTAACAAAAATAATAAGTTAAATAGAATGAAAATAAATAAAATAAAACACCCTGACTTCATGTATTATTTTACTAGTTCAACATCTTAAATAAATTTTACAAGCCGTGAAGATATCAGAACATATTTTAAATACTTGTTATAATAATACAAGCATTGTAATTTAAAATTTATTTAAAGAAATTGCAACAATTCCAACAACTATATGTGTGCTATTTAATATTACAAATGAATTTATTTCAACTACTTATTTTTATTAAGATGAATCGTCAATTTTGCTATTGGTTACTGACCAGGTGATTGTCGCATCTTGCCATCTGGAAATATGGAAAAGTAATTTTAAAACAACAGTTACAAGAGTGTTAATGACGATGATAAAAAAATTCCTACTACTTCTATTAGGTTTGTCACATCTATATATATATAAAAGAAAGTCGTGTTAGTTACAGTATTTATAACTCAAGATCGGTCGAACTGATTTAGCTGAAAATTGATGGGCAGGTAGCTTAGAACTAGTAGATGGACATAGGAACTTTTTCATCTTGTGTGATTTTTTTTTATTCCACGCGGACGGAGTCGTGGGTAAAAGCTAGTTTATCATATTTTTAATCGATATCTTCAATTATTCTAAAAATCTAAGGGTTTATCTTCTGTTAGTTTGGTACATCTATTGTATTCTAATTTCTCTTTATATTTATTTTAACGAATACGTATTCTTACTTGGTGTGAATGAGTTTTTCAAGTGTTGTGGTGTGCAAGTCATCTTTACATACAGTTACTTGACTCTCCACTCTTGTGTCAACATTAAGTGCCACGTAGCAACCGCCGCAAGTGTAGTAGTGTATGTCGAATCTAAAACAAACATTAATTCAATAATTAAACTTACTAATATTATAAATGCGAATGTTTAGTTGGATGGATGGATGTTTGTTTGAAGGTATCTCCAATACAGATCAATGTATCTCGATTAAATTTCACACAGATGTAGAACATAATCTTGAAGAACACATAGGTTACTTATTAAGTTTCAAACCGCTGTGCAGTTTGGTGACTTTTCATAAAATTAGTGTCACTATTTTTTGTGAATAAATAAAAAAAGTTGCTTTTTAAAAATGTATTAAATGTCTGTACTCCTTATGAGTTGATTACCTTTTTTCAGCTTGGTAATTTTTCAATAATTCTCTATTTGTGTTGAATAAAACACCAAAATGTCCAGACGAATTTGTTATCTGAAAAAACATAATTATGCAGATCAAATGTTAACCTTTAAATAAATAAACAAGTTATTAACACATATAAGTTTATGTTGTAAAACTCACCCATATGGGAAACGCTGGAGTTTTAAGTCGTGAGCCGGGAAGTTGTTTAGTCAGCACGGACAAACGATTGTCTAAACCTTCCTGCCAAAGCAAAAAGCCCACAGGACTGCGGGAGAGCACACCAAATTGTGGCAGTGCCTAAAAGTTTAATGTTTTTTTACATATTTACATTTAACAGGCGACGAATTAAAATTTTATCAGCCTTAACAGGTGCTTTAGAAGACATCTAGTCTAGCTAATGTTGACTGACATGTTTAAACTTTTATAGTTATTACTATGACAAAGTACGAAATCCAAACTTGCATTACAAAAATACATTGTCTAAATCTTTGCTTTCTAAGTTTTTCTTTGCACTTCTAAAGTTTGAAATATGTTACTTAGGATTTTTATCAGAAATATGAATAATGAAATAGCCAGAGAACTTAATTTTAAGTATAATATTTTATAATTCGTACTTCCATGAAAGAAAGTAGTCAAAAAGAGAGTTAACTGTAACATGCTTACATAATTATCTTCGTCTCCATCGTATACAATTCCATTATGTAGATAAGGCGTTGCCCGTCCTGTTATCACAAGCATGGTCAAGTTCAATGAACCTTCCGGTTGTGCTGATAGTAAATAATTTAGTTTCCCATCCAAGTCTTTCTTGATACTAAAAAATTAAGTTTGGTTGTTGTATAATTTTGTATACTTACTGAAATATCAAAATTATCTAAGGCTTAAAAAATAAACAAGCAGTCATATTTTTAATGCAGTTATGTTACTTATAGTAACGTTATCATCGTTCAAAATATAACATAATGTTCCACTTTATTAATTTCAATGTCGGTGCGTCGGTCGCTCAGGGGTTAAGCTCTTGATTTGTAATCTGCAAGTCCTGGGTTCGAATCCCGCCATGTACCAATGTGTTTTTCGACTTTCGATTAACATATGTACAATTTATCTGTCGTTATTACGGTGAAGGAAAACATCTTGATGCGACCTGGGACGTATAGTAAGCTGATGGTAAGCTTATGTCTAAATAAATTTATCAATTAAATTAACTTACTTCGCACATCCTCTAGTTAACACCATTGCGTATAACAATAACAACGCTCCACCGTCACCTTGAAACTATATTTTTTTTAATTTTACATGAAATTAATACTACAGCTGAATAAAAATATTTATTCTTGTAAATATAAGAACTAATTTACTTACTATATACAGGTAGCGTTTAAGAAATATCTGTAACTCCTCTAGATTTTTCAATTCAAATAATTGCAGCTTGAAAAACAAAATAAATTATTGTTTACATTTTTAATTCTAAATATTAAAATCCAATTTGCATTAAGTGGTTAGTCGTACGATTTCGGTCACTCGCGGCAAACTTCGTATGATGCCTTTCTGCTACTACGGCGGTCGGAAATAGCGCGGCTAAACGCTTAGTGTAATAGGCATTAAATAACTATTTTTTTTTGATTACCTTTTCAGTCACACCGTCCTGATAGTATTTGAGGTTGTTGTACACATACGTAGTATCGGTAGGCAGGGCGACCACTGCCTTGTTGTCCGATCCGCTTTGTGCGCCGCACCGCCAGATGACGTCACTGCACACTCGCCACAAAACCTCCTCCTGCAGCGCCTCACTAATACGTAGGTGACTGGAAGTTTTTTGTGTTTGCTAATTTTTATAAATAAAAAATGATATAAGACTCTTTTACTTTCTAGGTCCTTACAAGCCGACAATATACGAGTGGGAGAGACTATTCAAATACCAATTCTGTTTGACAACAAATTGTTTAGTAGAAAATCGTACTTTATACTCTACATTAGGTAACTTTGTAGGTAATTTCTTACGCTTTATACTTTTCATATTACCTTTCGGGTGGTTCCGCAGACTTCTTGTTCATAGAAGGAGGACGAGAGTCGAACAAAATCCATTTTATGATATAAGCTTGAAGACCGGTTAACAAAGACCTCGTGCTATTGCGTGGTCCCATAAGACCGTAAGCAAACGGTAGGTCAGGAGGTCTCATTAATAAAGGTGATCGAATCCATTCACCACGAGGCGGGCACGCGGCTGTCCCAAATATGGTCACACGTAGCTCCTTTAGGAAAGACTAAGTACTTAAAGATTTACATGTTATTTGTACTAATATTACAGCCACAATCAATCATTAAAATAGTTCAGCTATTCTTTAGATAAACTAAATCATAAATCTTCACTTGTGTATCACAGACTAATCAGCTGACATCGCTATTAATTTTTAATCATATATTTTATTCTACTTATTTATTTACAGAAAATAGAGATTAATTCTTCAATTCTATAGTGAAGAATTCTTGTACTCAACAATGTACTGTACTCAGTGATTACTGAATACACCCAAGTATTATTAAAATGTTGGTCTATGATTACAATTATTAAATGACTTACAATAGCAAGTTCTTCAGTAATAATTCTACCACCCGCCACAGTTGATTTATTAGTCAGTAATAATTTATTCCGTAAGTAAAGTGCTCGTTCTGAAAATAAAAAGAAGTTTTCTATATAATTACAAGCTGTCGCCCGCGACTCCGTCCGCGCGCAGTTAAAAAAAAAATGAAAAATAGATGTTGGCCGATTCTCAGACCTACTGAATATGCTCACAAAATTTCATGAGAATCGGTCAAGCCGTTTCGGAGGATTACGGGAACGAACATTGTGACACGATAATTTTATATTATACTAGCTTTTACCCGCGACTCCGTCCGCGCGGAATAAAAAAATAGAAAATGGGGTAAAAATTATCCTATGTCCTTTTCCTGGTTCTAAGCTACCTGCCCATCAATTTTCAGTCAAATCGATTCAGCCGTTCTTGAGTTATAAATGGTGTAACTAACACGACTTTCTTTTATATATATAGATATAAGATTAATTCTGTGACTTGTACCGAATGTGACTAGGAAAAGTTAAATTTGAGCAATTATATGGTGGATTTGTATAAAATAAATAGTTTTAAAATTAAGGTTTATGTGGCCTGTAATATGTAAGATAAGGGTACACTTACCTTCATAACTTCTTCCTAAGTCTGGAGACATGAGAATTAATTTTTTATCATTCTTATCAATCGCTGATCGCTCGCCTCGTTCTTGAGTGCTCATTGTCCGGTAGATCTGAAAACTTTTGATAATCTTACTAATAATATAAATGCGAATGTTAAGATGGATGTATGGATGGATGGACGTTTTAAAGTATGTCCGGAACAGCTGAACGCATCTTGATGAAATTTGGTACAGATGTAGAACAGTCTGGAAAAACACATAGGCTACTTACAATTTTCTTTTATTCCACGCAAACGGAGCCGCGGGTGACAGCTAGTTATTTATATATTAAAAACTGACTGATTTATTTAAGTAAAGGTTTTATTAACAAAAAAACTATCTGAAAGAGTTTTATAAAGTAGATTTTGTTTGAATTGTAAATTGAGAGTCGGAAAGATCTTTCGAATGCTTTACTTGCAATTCAGAAAATTAAGAAAATCAATATTATTATTGTAGTATTCATATACGAAATTATTTTTGATTTTTTTTTTAAATAATAACATGTCACGAATGTACTTTGTAACACATAAATTACATTTTAATTTATGTTCCAACATGATTAATTAAAACTTAGAATAACCATTAATTTATTTCATACGTACCTGAAATTACGGAGAAATAGTGTTATTTCAAAGGGACCTTGTATTTGCTTATTTCAGTTTCAAATATTTTAATTTAAATCCAACTCCAAAATAATAAAGAAAAATACAATTTTAGAATGTTATAACTGACTTCTTACTATCGAAGCCTGGCAAAGAATAACACCAAGATTCCCAGTATTATTTATACGTTAGTCTTCATAAGGGTGTTAACGGTTTTATATATATCATGTGAGTTTAAACAATCTTGATACTTTGAATAGTTTCAAGCAAGATATATATTGTTATGAAGCATTATTTTAGTCAATTGTTTGGATGCGATTAAAAAAAGAACTGTACTTGTACTGTGTACTTTTATTTTGTTGTCTATTACTTTTAGCAGACGATGAAATGTCAAGTTTTGAACATTCATGTAAGCGCTGTAAGGGCACTAATTCATTACAGAAAATACAAACTAGTAACATTCAAAAATATTCAATAAGTAATCAAGATTTGAAAAATAATTTGATAATCAGAAACTACAGTATAACATTTATAGATCCAAAAAATGATCAAGACTATTTATTTCGTCTATAAATCGATAAGAGTGTCGTGTAAGCGGTTAAGTCGTAAACTTCCACCTCGCGGCAATACACATTTTCTTCTTATTGAAAAGCTTTGCCCCAAAACCATTGGCAGACACGAATCTAGAAAAACTATATAGCTGCAGTTCGTGTGAAATTTTCATATCGTTACCATATTTTCTATTGTGACTTTATGGTTTTGTTTCGTAGAATAAAGCGGGAACAACATTCACAGAAGGATAAAGGTTTATGCCCCTTAAGGCGTTCTTTCCCTATTCACTTTTTTTATTAAAAACATAAAAGAAACTTTATATATTTATACTTAATATATTTCAAATTAAAAATTTATTTATTCGAATAAAACACAAGATCGACTTCATGTAGCAAACAATAAAATATACTGGAAGATAAATTTTTAATTTGATTCCACCAAATGTACACTCGAGTAGAAAATCGCTTGGGACAACAATGCAAGTGCGGTAGAGAATTGTTATGAAAAATTCCATACCATCTTCGTTACAACAAACTCCGTTTGTTTTTAATTAAAATTCATGCTATTCAATAAAGAATTTTATTCCCCGCAACAACTTATCAAAAAAATAAAGGCCATTAAATTACTTTAAGCTATTTATAGGTACAATCAATAAAAATAATTAATTCAAATAAATTCAAATAAAATTTGATTTCATTACTGTACATGGAACGTTATATTATACTGGCTTATGCCGGCGAATCCGTCCGCGCGGAATAAAAAAAAATTATAAGTAGTCTATGTGTTCTTCCAGACTATGTTCTTCATCTGTGTCAAATTTCATCAAGATTCGTTGTGCCGTTCCGGAGATACCTTCAAGCAAACATCCATCCATCCATCCATCCATCTAAAATGTCACGTTTATAATATTAGTAAAATTATAATATGTTTACATTATTTTAAATATTAAGTATATAAATCTGAACTTTAAATATATTTTTAAAGTAGGAATATAAAATTTAATTCCATACGAAGATATTTTATCAAGAATGTTTTAAAATCTAATAAAACGTAAGGAATCTTAATAAAGTCAGTAATTAAATCAAGAGGGACGACAAAGTTTTACTTGTCTCATAAATGCCTTTGGCGAGTGTAATTTTTACTTTAATAAAAGTTTACGACATCTGTAACTTAATTTTCCCAGGCAATACGAATGACCTAGTAAAATGAAATTTAATGTTTAGTTACAACTAATATTCACAGGGTGTTTACTTTTACGATAGAGCCTGCGGGGAATATCGTAAAACTTCTTTCCTCCCTCATTAAAATAATATTGTAGAGTAGAGTAGAATTTATAATATTAAAATGCATGTAAGAAAGCCTGATAAGTATTATTTATTGCTTTTATTTTATACATAGATATTTTTTTTAATTTGTTATACCTGTCTCGCACAGCCGCGTTGTGGAACGGTCTGTCCTCTAAGGTATTTACGATTACCTTAAAGGCCGGCAACACATCTGCAGTTACTCTGGTGTTGCGTATGTTCATAGGTGACGTAGATCACCTAAGTGTTCCCGTTGTTCGTTTGTCCCCTTGTCTTATAAAAAAAATACAACTGTGACAAAAAGTAATTTGATTGAAAAACTTGCCTCCTTTCACTTCAAATGAACCCAAACTCGCCGAGGTTGAGTTATTTATTGCGAAGTTCCTATACCACCTTGTAGCTACTTCATCAGGTTGGCACCATATCATCATAATGTTGTATTTTCACACGATTCAGTACACAAAATTTCAGCTGAATAAGTAACAGGAAGTGGTTTAAATTTAAATACCAAGATTTGATGAAAAGCTTTTTAAAATATCTTAAAAATAAAAGAACAATGACAAACCAAACCACCACCTATATATAAATACACAAATAATGCCTTAATTATTACCTTTTAATTGTGATACTGTACATAATATTTATTTCATTGAGCCTACAAATAGGTCGATGGAGCTACCTTTCAATTTCGAGGATGCTTTAAAATTTACAACCAACAAGCGGAATTGCTTATTTATTATTAACGTTCCGTCGTTTCCACTTTATATACATACATCTTTTTAAGCTACAAAAGTACTCTCGTGTCTCTTAAAGGTTTGACTTTAAATTGAAGTAGAAGAAAATACTAGATTTTTAATACTTAAAAAAGGCGGTCGTGTCTTTAATGCGATTGAAACATTCAATTCACTCACGATTATTTTTGCCTTTATAATTAGTTTATTTATTAGTAGTCTGTAGTCTGGGATTTTATTTATTTCAGTTGATTCCATGATAGGAGAAAATCTAAATGATACGTTACAACACAATTGAGTCGAATCGTATCTCAGGCGTGATGAAGTTGCCTCGTTAATAACATAACTCTCTCGAATCCCGCGTGTCTATAAACTGAATCATGGTCAATACTATGGACCCTGAAGTCGAAACATATTCGAATTTACCACTCGAACTTTTTATTTGTATGTTCTAGTGGATATCGAATACTAAAATCTGTAAAGAACTCTACATTTGCGTTGTATTGATTTCTTCATAATATTTATGACACTCCACCAATTGTTTTTTTTTTTACGCCATTTTATAATTAACGTTTTTTTTTATTCTTTATTGATTCGACAAAATTAGAGAGTTCGAAAAAGATTTTAATCGATACTCACTCTATGTTAATCAATTTTGTATATCCGTGGTAGGGGTCGAGTGAATCGATTCATTCAAATGGCTTCACTTAATACTTTATACAGTGTGTAGACGGGGAATTATGTGAGCGCCTTGAGGGTTCCTCCCGAAGGTTTGACTATTTACAAGGACCTATACATACATCGTTCATATTAAGTTAGTACCAAATTTATTTGCCGAGGACCGGTGTTGTGGATAAGCAAATATTTTAAGAGGATGTTCTTCAGTACTTATATATTTATTGTTGTTTGAATCCTTGTAATTTGATGTAAATTTTAAATCACGGTCTACTAAAAGATTCTATCATAGAATTTAATGTTGTCCGAACTATTTAGAGCTCGTAACTACAAATCACTTTACTTAGAAAATAACTATTATAAGAGTGAGTTTACATCAACAAAAACATGTACAAAAACATTTACAACACATTAAATTGCATTTGTTTAATTTAAATGTTTTTTAATGTGCGATAAAAATCACCTATACGACTGAAGCCTTAGCACGTCAAATGACATTCCAACGAAATGGATAGGAAATAAATGTCCTCGACTGTACAGTATAGATTAAACAGGAATCGTATCACTGCGCACAAATTGAATATAAATCCTTGGGGCGTGTTTAACTGCGCTCCATCCTATAAAGTGACCGCTGAAAACCTTGCGGTGTACTGCCTTGTATTGGATCTACGTTAACAACCGTTCTGGTTTATTTTGTTAGACTATTCCAGACTTTTGATTATATTGTAAATATTATAAAAACTTGTTATTGTTATTTTTGAATTAGATATTATATGAATGCGAATGTTTAGATGGATGGATGTTTGTTTAAAGGTATCTCCGGAACGTCTCAACGGCTCTTGATGATATTTGGCACGGTTGTAGAACATAGTCTGGAAGAACACGAGTCGCGGGCGCCAGCTAGCTATTTATAAAACTTACTGATGTGTTTAAATAAGGTTTTTTTATTAATTACTTTTTTAAAAGGTAAAAATTACTTTTAAGTCAGCAGCTTAAGTGGCGTAAAAAATCGTTCAATAGTAACAATTTTATTATTAATTTTGTATAGATTAGATTTAATAGACAGACAGTTCACAAATTAGGGAACTAAAATACACTTATTTCGTTGAAAAAAAAAAAACTTTGAACTCACATCGCAACATTTTAAAAGCTCCGTTACTATCAATAAAACGCGTCAAAAATATGCCCCGAACAAGCATGTTATGCCATGCGTTTTTTATTACCAGTTCGTGACGGCACTGTAAAAACTATTCAATATTGGATCTTCATGGAGAGTTCAACCCGCCATTAAAATAAATATAGCAACGAAATTCTGTTTTATTAAAGCTGCCTTTGATGTTATTGATTTAAGGGAAATTATTTTTCAAAAATATTTTTTTAATGTTATAACTATGTTTATTTCAGTTGAAACAGTTATTGTTATGTGATGGTTGGTCAAAAAAGTATGCAACACATTTGACTAATTTTTTTGATTTTTTTTTGTATTTCACGCCCGTATTGTGAGACATCAAGTTGTTCTCGAAATTCCTTTATAGGAATTAAAATATACTTGTAGTTTTATCACAAAAAATCACATTTTGTATGTACATATCATGTATTACGGTTGCTGATATTTTTTTTTAACGTTTCGTCTGTTTGTCTATCCAGTCAGGTAGAAAGCCGCGTCGTTACTTTAACTGAAAAGTTGTTTATTCGTGCATATTATAATTTTTTTCTAATTCTGCAGTGACAAAGTCGCGAGCGACCGCCAGTTTATAATACAATAATTATTTTAATGAGTAAACATTATTTAAATCTAAGACTACTTAAAATAGATTAACTCTTTATTTTCAATCTGTAAATTTCATCTGTATTCGACACTAAAGTGTGATAAACAATGAGTGATTCTTAAATAGAGCGATAGTAATTTTTATACTGTCACTCTGAGTCTGAGAGAAATGGTTAAGTATTGCAGCTGACGGGCGTCGCTGAAATATTGGTTATAAGGCGTTCTTTAAGAATTCTATTTTACTTCTAAAATACATGGTGTCACTTTAGTAATAACTCATCGAATGCAATTTATACGTCAGCCAGATGTTGAGGTGTAAACAATCATTATCTTTGCAAATTTAAATTTTTTTTAAAACCAGAAACGTTTGAAGGCATTCATAGAATACGACGTCATAAATATCAACTGTTTAGGAATTGATGGACAGCAATTTTTTTTTAATAGCGGTAAAAAAAACTGACATCTTAATATAGATTGTTCTTTTAAGGTATCACTAGACGGTTCAACGGATCTCGATAAAATTTGGCATACATGTAGATGATAGCCTGGAAAAAAATAGGCTACTTATTACTGTTTTTTTTTTTCAAATTCCGCGCGAACAGAGTCGCGGATGACAGCTAGTTATAACATAATAACGATTTGCTTGAAAGAAGGAAATAAATAATTTTTAATGATATATTTTAAATTAAAATTTACATTAGAACGAGAACAGTATTAGTAAAACGTCATACACGTTTTTTCCAAGCTCAAAATTACCACCGCCATTGTCTGGTGCATTTGAGTATTATAACTGTACTGGGAAATTAAACTAGAAAAGTTTCAGACTCAAAAAATGGTTCTTTCATATTTTACACCCATTTTAATTATAATGTTTTGTTCCAGTTAATTTCAAACGCTTCATTATTGAATACTGACAACATTATCAACAGTTAAAACCATATTTTATTCTTTTTCCCTTTCATTGTGTTAGAAAAAAAGCTAGACAACAATATTTTTATACAGATATTATTATGTAGTATAGCCTAAGTTTTAAATTAAGGTTTAAATTTATAGCTCATATATATACAAACAAAGGATGGGAAGTCTTCAAGCTTGGATATATATAGGCTGGATCACAAAAGGCCCTATAAATTAATAGAACAGCGTTGCAACTATGCCTTTAAATCTCTCAATAAATTGAGTTTTTATTTTATCAAAATAAAATAAACATACATAATTTAACTTCCAACGAATAGTATCACAACTCTGATTTTAAATAATTAGTTTATTCAGCTCTGATTATTAACTCATTATTAAAACTATATACATTTTGTGTACATTGCGTTTGCTCATTTTCCCTCTAATATTAGAACACAAAAATGAATGTAAGCAACACTTTACTCTTGAACATAAATTCTCTGACAAGAATGTGGCACGTCGCTTCCACATTTCTCTACAATGCAGTACACTAAATTTAAATAATGACTTTAAACGAGTCGTGTTTATGATTATGTTTTACAAAGTTATATAGTTCGCTTGCGGTATTAAATTTTAAGTTTGCCAACAGAATAATAAGACTCTTGTCACTGAAATTTTATATTTATGTTTAAACTCATACTTACCGTTACAACTTACTAATATTATAAATGTGAAAGTTAAGAAGGATTGATAGATGTTTGTTTGAAGGTATCTTCGTAACTGCTCAACGCATCTTGATGAAATTCGGCACAGATGAAGAACATAGTCTGGAAGAACGGATAGGATACTTTTACATTTTTTTTAATTCGGCGCTTACGACGGCGTGGATGGAGTAACGTGCGATAGCTATGATTGCGCGATTTATATTTGACATGATGAGAATTCAAAGTTTCACAAAAAAAAAGCAGTCAATTTGATATCAGTAAAAGGTAAAAATTATTTTGGTGGAGTTTTTGTACGCTATATATTTGGAATACACATAAAGTTGAAAACAGTTTGTTGTAAAACATCTTAATTTTTTTTTTAAATCTGACATTTTTAATCAGTGCCAAGAAATGACGCACATAATGTAGTTTTATTTATAATAGAATGATATGTATTTTTGTATTAGTAACTATTAAAAATATTTTTTATATTATCGCTGATGTATGTGTTTATTAATAAATTTCTTATTTAATTCCGCCCGAGTGAAGTTACGAGAAAAACTACATAAAAGAATTTCTACTTGAAAATTGTTCGAGTGACGCAATCCAAAATATATTGATATACGTATCGTATCATTATGAAATATTATTTGTAGAATTTAAATTGAATTGAAAACAATTCATGATTGCTTCAATCAATGATAAATTGTTTTCAACAGAGCGTATAATTTTATGTTATTATCCAGCTTCATCGGATTTATAAAACTAATTAATTTCAACATGAACCCTGTCATTGACTATTAACGACTGAAATAATAATTGTATAATACAAAACATATACTTTATGAATATTTTTAAGAGTGGGATTCTACTGGCGAATTTTTTTTTAGTTTATAATAATGTAACAAACACATTTAATTCGTTAAATGTAAAATTCGTAGTTAAGCTTGTAACATCAAGCTTTATAATTTGAAGCACATTTTTGTATCAGTCGAGTAAATGAATAAAAAGTATAAACCACGTAAGCTTATGTCAAGTATGGAAATGCCAACAAATATATCGTGGCAAGGTGTGTCTACAGCGATATCAGAGAGTTTTTTCAGACCACAAACGACGGAATATAAATGACTAACGCTCCCTTCACAACCGGGCTCTATTTTCCTTTAATAAACGACCTTACGGAAACGCTGCGCTGAAGTAAATAGCTTCGGGGATACCGCGTGAATTACTTTTAGGTTTTGTTTTGTAATGTATGCGCCAATGGCGCTAACCACGCCTTCAAAATCTGTGAAGCTGATAGACGTGGGAAGTCTTTTACAAGATGGATTTGCAACAAGACACTCAGTCGCAACTCGAAAAATCGGTACTCGCTTATTCAAATAGAGTCACTTTGGATCTGTGAATGGATGGATATTTGTTAGTAGGTTTGGAAGGAATGGATCTCTCTGAAATTTGACAGAGATGTAGATATAGTTTGGAAGAACACATAGGCTACTAATTAAGTTTTTATTTAATTCCGCGCGGACCGAGCCGCGGTCGACAGCTAGTCTGTTTATAAAATAATACAATATTTTATGATATTGCTTTATGTCTCTTACAACTCCAGATTTTTTTTTTTATATTGAAAAAGTTAGCGCTTGACCACGATCCCACCCGATGAGGTGATGATATGGTCTAAAGATGGTACGCGCTAGCTTTATAGATGCCTATTCACTCTACTCTTGAAGGCCCCCACGTCGTACTTGGACGGAAAAACTGACGCCGGCAACTTATTCCAGTCCTTAGCAGTATTATATAAAAGTCTCATCACAAAAATAATCCACGTCCTTTTAAGTACGTGATCGATTTTAAATTTTAAGTTTAATTCAGGAAATTACGTTGATTAATTAATTATTCTTAATAGTAATTGAATATTAAAATTATTAATTAAATCATATTAAATAATAATATTTCTTCACCTGTAATGATTCTCTTCTTGCGTTTAATTAAAAAAATAATAATAACTAAATCGTTGGAAGAGAATAAAAAACTACGGTTTTATTTTAAAAGCTGTTATAAGAAAACCGTGAGTTTCCGCAATCAATATTGTTGTAAATTTTGCCATCCTTATCCATTCTCTTCAAAATTATAGAGATAACAATATGTTTTGGACAATTCTGAATGGAGTAGAAACGAACAATAAAGATGAAAATGTACCCAATTCACTATCTTCGATTACAAAGAACTTGGCACTTGTTTGAAATTCAATAACTTAAATTGTTTAAACTTTCGTGAGACATAATAATTAATTCATTATGAAAACGGCTTAACTCACGTGTGATCGTCCGGTGACGGTACCGACTAGTTTTGGACCCATTGGGGGTCCATCTTCAGGGCGAGTGTTTATTTTGAGACAGACAGAGCGCAGTGCGAGGCGCGACACGACCGCGAAGTCCTCAGAATAAACACTCGCCCTGAAGATGGACCCCCGATTGGTCCGAAACTAGTCGGTGCCGTCACCGGACGATCACACGTGAGTTAAGCCGTTTTCCTAATGATTCAATTAGTTAATTCTAACTTCAGTGAAAATTGTTTTCGAAGCTCTTGTATATGAACATTTTCGTTACAGAGACGACATGTTTTGATACAAGTGTATCTAGAACTTAACGATGATACAATTTTAGAGTAGATTTGGCAAACATTCGCAAAGACAATCCTAATATATGTACTCATAAATTTTCCTCTTTAAACGAAATTATTCGTAATTACACGTTGAGAGTTAATTAACTCAAATTTCATTTGTAAATTACGTTAATTAAGTATTATATTTTGGACGTTGACGAAATGTATATAACAGAGCAATGAGGTTAATTAAATTGTTTATATATAACAAAAGATGAGCTGTCATAATTAATATAAATAGAAAGAGAAATCGATCTGTAGTACGAAGAGTAAGGCCGCGGGCATGTTTACGAAGAGCGGGGCGTTGCGACGGGCAGAGAAATCAAATAGTAAAATACAGAGACACGCATTAAACGAGCGGGAGCTGTGTAGTAGTTTTGTTTACTGTAAATAATTTTTTATTCTTATCATCGGACGAGTCGAAACATTACATTTATGTATTGAAGATAGATGCAGTACATAATTTCTTCAAGTTCAAGCAAACTAAAATTAAACGACAAGAGCTCACGAATATTAAATTAGTGACAATTAACTAATGATTTTCAATTTTAATGTTTACAACTGAACCTATTCTCCGCTATTTTTATGCGAAGTCTACATAACTTTACAGACTTTTTTAATCCCTGCGTCATATCGTTAAATTAGAGAGTGAAAAGATTAAGATTTTATGCGGCATATCTAAAATTTCAGTATCTTCATAAGCAATATATTGTCTGCAATAGACCCTAAGACATTACTTTTAAAGACTCGTTGAAACGAATCATTAAACTTTGTACTTAAAACGATGAGAATGGACAGCGGGGCGAAGCGTGGCGCTAATGTCCTCTTAAATCTACAGATAAATATCTCTATCTAAGACAATACTGCTTTGGGTTTCCACTTATATGGAAACATTGCTGTCCCGCTCGTTGTCTTTGAAAGAAATAGAGACTTCGTATTTTTATACAAACGTTACGTCATCAAATTCACGGTTAGACTAACTCCAGTGATTCACGAACATTTTTTTTATAATTACTGAGACTTTTCTTTTTATTTAGGGAGATAGTTATCAAAGAAAGGTTGAAAGTGCGTGACTTATTTTTTTGTTAGTCTAAAACGTTTTGATCTTTTCTACGTATTTAAGAAGTATATTTCTAAGATTTAACAAATGGTCGTAGCTTAAAACGAAGTGTGAAGAATATTGTGATATTGGTACATCTTAGAAAATATAAGATACCTTCAAACAAACATCCATCCATCCATCCAAACATTCGCATTTATAATATTAGTAAGATTGGCATAAGTACAATGACTGAGAAAAACTAAGCGCTGTTTTACAATGTTTTTGTATTCGTTAGGATGTTGGACGCTGTTTGAAAATTCCATTACTTATTTCAAATTAACTCAATATTCAATGACATTTGCAAATTGTCTATTCAATTCTCGATCGTCTGGTAGCTAAAGGTCGTAAAATGTTTTTGACTCTTAGTTAAGAATTAGTAGAATTCGCACGTACACTGGGGCCGATCTCACTCGTCTGGACTTGCTTTGGGATTTTTGCAATGCAATGCTCTTTTAATTACTCATTTAAACCGTATATAAATTTAGACGTTCAAGTTCAATTGTTCAGAAATAGGGGACGGACTGTGAAATAACAAGTCCTGGATTCGAATATTCGACTACTAACTTGGGACATCAGTACAAGCGCTTAGCAATGCTTAAAAAATACCTTTAAATAGACTTGAAAATTTGTTAGAAATGAAAGAAAAATTACAATGTACACGTTTCGAAATAACTATTAAAATATGAAAATTCTTCTAAAACAAAAAAACATTACTATAGCACTATAGCTAACAAAACCGTGACTAATTTAGCAATTCCACGCTTTGTTGTATGAGGCAAAGACAAACATTATTCCTTTTGACTAATAGGAGGGAAATAGTGCTCGAGTAAACGATTCGACTCGATCCAATGAATGTCTAGATTCAATCAACGTCCGGGAAAGCGACGCGGGAATTTGTTATCACGATACGTGAAACAACATTAAGAAGAGGAAGAAAAAAGAGAAACAAATGATGTGCGCATGTTTTGAATCACAATGAAAATTTAAATTGAGAATATTTTGTAATGGAAAAAATGCATCGTGTTAAAAAGAAACAAACGAGTTGTGAACAAAAGAAAACTGATGTACGGTACGGTACGGAACGGTATGATAATTTGCTTGTAAGGCAAAAATTAAAAATATTAATAATATAAAAAAATATGATTATATATTAAATACACTTAGATTTTTCGTTGTGATCACATTAAGGAATTTATTTATTTTATACTTGAATTTCCTTATTTAACAAATCCCTTATTTTTATGCGTCTTTGGGTCTCTGCGTCACCCTAGTTAGTTAGTTTTTTTTTATTTTTATACAAGCTGTCGGCCACGACTCCGTCTTAAATAAACTTTATAAGTAGCCTATATATTCTTCCGTTGAGACGTTCCGGAGATAACTTCAAACAAACATCCATCCATCTAAACATTCACATTTTACATTAGTAACGTTATAAGGTGGCAAAAAGCAAGTGGCCAAATATTTTCTGGAAAAGTCATTAATTCTCCGTCAATTGCGAAAGACAAATAAACGCATTGTAGATAATATCTTCATTCCAATGCATTACGTATGTATTGAGGTCGTGATTCCCATTAAGCGCACTGACCTGAAAATTTGCATCAAGTAATTGTACTAATAGATTATATCAAGCGAGATACAGTTTCATAGTTAACATAATATGCATTATAACTATGAACAATCGTAGTTAGGCGACTAAACGCTATTGAAGAGTACCTACAAGTATGCTCGGAGCCGGCGCATATTGAGCTAGAATTTCGACTTTCGTAGAAAATGTTATCTGATTTTATGAATTAAATTGTTTAAACTTTCGTGAGATATAATAATAAATTAATTAAGATCTTCTAGTTTCGGACCCGTCTGGGGTCCATCTTCAGGGCGTGTGTCTATTTTAAAGACTTCGCGTTCGCGTCGCGTCTCGCACAATAAACACTCGCCCTGAAGATGGACCCCCGATGGGTCCGAAACTAGTCGGTGACGTCACCGGACAATCACACGTGAGTTAAGCCGTTCTTAATTAATTTACGATTTTATGAAAGACAATTTTTTGCTTGAATGCGCTTTGTAGAACTCAACACATGCGTAATTGCGTAAAATTTATTAATTGTCGCATGTACAGGACATTCAGTATTATTTTCTTCAAAATTTGTACGTAGTCTGTTTGTGTGTAGTCACTTTAGACTTTTAGGGGATGATTTTCGTAAGATTCCTAGTGTCCGCCTATGCATTAACAGAAACATATATGCAAATTTTGAAGCCTTCAAAATCCAGTGCAAAAGTAAAACTGTTTCAAAGTTTTGAACAAAACAACGATCCTGTCACCGGTCCACGCGCGTGCTCTCTAAGGCGACAGACGTACACTTAAATGCTCTGTGTTTCTAATATATGTATGTAACAACAGTTGAAATTAAAGATTAGAATGTCATGTCCTCCTTTAACAAGAAATAATATCTTTTATTTAATTTTTAATATGTTATAAGGTACGAACTGCAATTTTTCTAACAATTATAATAAGCGTAACCTTACGATACCTAAACACAATATTTTTTCAACAAAACAAAAGCGAATATGTGTACGTTCCAGAGCGAATCGCTTTTCATTTGTTACGATATGTTTATGAAATATATTCATAGAGGGGTTGACCCCAATATTAAGTGGAATTCTCAACGAGGTCATGTAGAAGGGTCATGACTTGGCAATAAAAAGCGGTCCCTGCCATGTTACTTTATTACGAAATATATTTGCGAGCATTTGCAGTTTGATTTAAAAAAAATCGCAATATACCAAAAAATTAATAGCATTAATTTATTTTTTTTAATCCTTAGTTTCAATTCGGTAGACGTTTTTATTTTGGAACACAACATTTTAATAGAACAAAACTTTCTTCGTAAAGCGATTAAGAAAATACCCATAGCTTACACTCTTCTTTTGGAAGCCAACAGCTCTAATCGAACATTACTTAAGAACTATTGAAAATATTCCAAATTTAAAGTTACGTACTAATAAGTTATTTTTTTAAATATCAATAAGTACAAAAAGTTTTCTATTTAAAAAGTGTTCATACTAAACTTTTAAGATTAGTATTTAAATTATCTTCATCGTTTTGGATCATGGTCATACTAATGTTGCAATGCTGCGATTTTAAGCAAGCCTTGATATCTTTTTTGCCACTTAACAAAACATTTAATTAAAGAAAATTACAATATAAATAGTAACTCATTATAGGAGCAAATAATAATAATATAAGGCTAAAGAAAATATACGCAGCGGGAGTAGAATACATAAAAGCATTTATATTTTCCTAAGACATTCTTACTCGAAACGAAGACACTTGAAATGAGTAAATATTATATGAAGTCTCATATCTCGTAGTTCTTACGAATGAGGGCATAAATATTAAGTCACCTTTACATTATATCACCGCGCCATTCATAAGAAATATACAAAAGAACAACATAAAATTCTAACGCAGCGGTGAATAGGTTATAAAGAAACAGTCTGTGAACTTTATTACATCTTTTAAAATGTATTAATGAGTTACTTAACTTGTGTGCAGTAGTTTGACTCTTTTGGTACATAGCTAGCCCGCGATATGAATAAAAAAACTTGAGAGGTGTCAAGGGACACCCGGATGGATCGAAGTTCCTTTCTATTAATTAGTGAAGGAACCAATGTTTATTCTATGAATAAAAAACTTAAGTCTTCACAAGTGTGTAGGCATGAATGTATGAGTTTTCGTTATATATTGTCACGTCGTTGCCATGGTGAAGTAGCGCTCATTCGTCGTTAACATACTTACTATAGCAAAAAGTGTCGTGACAACTTTTCGTAAGTATTTTTTCCGTCTAGCCCCCTTTCACAACGCGCGATAAGGAACTTCGTTCCAAAACATTTTTGGCTTAACATTATTTTTAGTTCTTCTCCTTCTCAGGTTATTAAATAATCTAAAAACAATAGAACTGAGCAGCTTAAAAAAATAGTAGAATTAATGAATATTGAGGTCATATTATTCTAGAATTGTACAATCCACAATACCTGATCTAGTCAAGTATAGGGAAATGGCTAAATGGCTCACATCAATATACGATCTCGTATCATGTTTGACCCTCGACATTTTTTTTCTTAGTTGATCTGAATCCCTTTTAACTGTATTCATAAAAAGTAATTCTAGTAATTTTCAGATCGAAGAATTTAATATTAATTTCAGCCGTAGACGAGTAATACCAGGACCATTACCTAGGAAAGCTAGCAATAAGTCTAGAAATGATAATATTTATATTAAATTGCAAACTATTAGATGCATACAAAATGAAACAAATTGAAAAAGGGTAATAGATTCTTAAGGGCAACCACGATACCTGCGGAATTTTTAAGTTTATGAGAAGTGTAACAATTACGACCCTACCTTAAAAAATTCAACACAACATAATCACGTTATGTTACGCTTGTTCCTAATTTTAAATTACCTTGTTTATATTTATTTTATGCGTGCCTAACACCCGCTATGACGAGGAAAATTGTTTAAAATGAGCTGAATATACATAATTGACGAAATATTTTAGTTATTACATTCTTATATTATTTTTTTTAGGTAACAAATACAAACAGAATTCTAAGTAATTAGCCGAATAATCAGTTGGTGTGATCTTAAATAAATTATTTAAGAAAAATATGTACATCAATAAAATAAGTAGGATAACTAAATGTACTTTGTATCGCATTTGGTATTGGCTTAAATTCTGGCTTGAATATAGTATGACAGTATTAAAAAAAAAAAAAAAAAAACAGAAAAGTAAAAAGAAATATGGTAAGGTTTTTGGTTATTACTTTTTTATTATTAGTATAAAATATAAATAACAGCATACCTATTATAAGTCGAATAAAAAAGGTTTTACAACAAGACTTAATAATGCCATAAAATAGCATCTACATAAAAATTTATTTACGTTTTTTCTCGTCTTCACATTTTATCTCGGTTAAATTCAATGCAGATTTCCTAACATAACTATCGTATTGAATATCCAGCCGATACGAGTCTAAGCTCGACTGCTGAATCATATAACGACTTAGTTTTCTTGGTGCTTGAGATCCAACGTACTGGAAGATAAAAATGAATAATAATTAATACCAAATCACTGTCATAATGTTTGCGACATAAACAAACTACACATTTTCGCTAAGAGTTGTAAATTCAAAAATATTTCCGTGAAATCTTTTAAACACAATTTTATAGATAATCTAACTTTGTAATAAAACTAGGTGTCACTTGCGAATTCGTCCGCGTGGTATTAAGAAATAACTTAATAAGTCGCCAATATGTTCTTCCGGACTATATTTTACATCTATGCCAAATTTTAGCGAAATCCATGGGGCTGTTTTGGAGATAGCTTCTAACAAACATCTATCCAAATATTCGCATTTATATTTACAGTAAGATATAACTTTAAACTCAATTTTTTTACAAAATAATTGTAACAGTGTTATAGCGTAATGGTCGTCATGTATGAAATTTTATATCACTCTGGTTTCTAAATAAAGTTTTTGTTTTTATATCGATGCCATACTGAAATGTATCTATCTAGCTACTTTAGTATTTATACAAAATGTTCTTTAAACTGAATTATAATTTTTATGTAACTTACATATCGAGAATCATACAGTTTTCGAAGTTGCCTAATGAAAAGATTACTTGGACCCCATTCTGGTATTGGTTTAATTAAGCACTTTAAGCTCTGTAAAGTAAGAGAAGCTGTTTGATCCATGGCTCTTGTACTAATTAAATTTGGTTATCCTTCTAGATGTAATTGTAACTATAATTTAATAATTGCATTTTCATTGCTAGAAAAACTGTGTGAAAACTGTCGTCTCACTTATTATAATAAAATGGAGAGAGATAAAAATATGTTTCATACGAGTGTTTCGATAGTGCAAATATAAAGTTATAATACAACATACCTTCTTTTTTACACACACATATATACATGTTATGTATATTGCTCCTATTATAAATGGAGATGACATTGCGTATAATATTATTTCAAAATAGATCAAGAATTTACCAAATTCAGACGATCTAAAAACGTGAAAAAATCCTTTGAACATCTCATACATTTTTATCTGAAAGAAAAAATATACTTAGTATTAGTATTATGACTTTATATTCTAATTTTAAATTTAAATTCACGATAAATTTTTAATAACCTATCAAAATTTCGTCAAAATCTGTCCATATGTTTAAGAATGTTTAGAGAAGAAAAAAAAACATTGACTGTTATTAATTCACATTGAATATTATAACTTTATAACTTCGAGCGACGGTGGCTCAGGGATTAACCACTTGACTTGCAATCTGCAGATCCTGGGTTCGAATACTGCAATGCACCAATGTGTTTTTCGATTTTCGATTTTTATATGTACATTTATCCAACGCTCTTACGGCGAAGGAAAACATCGTGATGCAACCTGCACATATCTGAGAAGAAATTCAATTATATGTGTGAAATCAACCCGCACTGGGCCAGCGTGGTTGACTATGGCCTAGTTACCCTTAACTTGGGATAGGCTCCATGTCCCTAAGTGGAGACGTATAGTGAGCTGATGATGATGATAACTTACCATGTAATAAACAGGTACTATACGGAAATTTATAATTCTAAATTTTGTAGGCGATACTCCATGGAAGAATGTAATATCATCCACTAAACGACCGAGAGGATATAAGCAATAAAGAAATAATACTTCAAAGGTGGTCACCAAACTAATACTGTACAAGTACAGCAAAATTCGAAGCTAGAAAAAAACATAAGCATATGTTTTATTAAACACAACTATTAATCTAATATATAAAATTCGCATGTCACAGTTTTCGTCACCGTACTCCTCCGAAACGGCTTGACTGATTCTCATGAAATTTTGTGAGCATATTCAGTACGTCTGAGAATCGGCCAACATCTATTTTTCATTTTTTTTAACTGCTCGCGGACGGAGTCGCGGGCGACAGCTAGTTATATATAAAAAAAACTAAAAAAGCTTCTGTAATAAAAGACACTTCAGAGACTAATATGTGTCGAAAAACACCTTAATTTTAAAAAGTGGTTAGTCTGCAGGAGTCCACAGTCAAAAAATTAAATTCCCTTCCCACGTAGGTTTCTACTGACAAACTGTAGCTATAAGGTTGTATGATATTGGTCTCTCGTGTTCCCTTCCACAGCAGGCGCGCCTTCGTCCGCTTACGCTAAAAAAGGATACTTACAGCGAAAAACGTGAGATAATTGTATAGAATGCCCAATATGCACAAAGCAATTGATACCAAAACTCTCTTTGCCCATCCCCATTCATAGACTATTATCTCAATTAGACATTGGATTGTTATTATCTGAAATTTGAAAATTAAATATTAAAGTTTATACATTTAACCATTGAAATAAAGGAACATATTTCATAAAACAGAACAACTAATAATACTATTTGTGTAAAATAACAAAAATAACATACTATTGTTAAATATTCCATTAAGAAACTCAATGTGAAATATAAAAGTGTGTAAAAATTCCCCAAGTAGAATGCCGAAAAATATATTGGCCATAAAAATAGATAAGAATTTGGATCTGAAATAAAAACACGTATATAAAGAACAATTCTTAACTCTAGGAAATCAATGGTTTGCAACCAGTGGACGACGCTATCTTCTTAGGCCCCCTTCGTAAATGGCAACGTAAATCTTCGAGGTACACACTACTATATCTCCGTAGTTGCTAAGCGACTTACGCAACAAAGTCATGGAGTACACAAGCATGCGTAATCAATACTAAATGTTTTGTACAATACAATAGATGTTGTAGAAACCAAAACCAATCGCTTGTAGTAGTCGCTATGCCTGTAGGTGATGATTGATTGAATGACTTGGGACGACGCAAAGCAACACTCGCGACGCAAGAATCCAATATTGGTTTTGAAGATATATGTTGCTTCTTGTACGAAAGACCTTAGTTGCATTCCTTTTCTAATTATCTATTAATTACCGATGAAGTTATAATATGTCAGTCGACCGATAGTGATTTTAGTTACTATTGGTTTAATGAAAATGGCCAAATAAAAAACTTACTATATTCCGTTAAGAATATTGGAGATTTCACCATATTTTCACAGTGTATTTTCAATCTATAGCCTAGTAAACCTCTGAATAAATAGTAAATGGAATTAGAAATAATCATTGCGATGCTATCACGATCAGGGTTAATCTGGAATTAAACATATGATTATTTAAGTTTGGATTATTTAAATAAGCCACTTACAACTACTTCCGAAATTACTTCTGTTAGTACAAGGAAACTTGCAACAGCCAAGATGAATTACCCGAAGTATAATTATCATATAAGAACAAAACATTTATTTTTAAGATTTGCTGTTGCCTACGACTTTTCCGCGTGAATTAAAAAATGAATACGTGAACTATGATCTAATCAAGACTATAATTTATCTCTGTTCCAAATGTTATTCTGATCCATTCAACCACTTGGGCATTACGTGGTAACAAAGATAACATTTTGAATATATTAGTTTTCAGACATCTTGGCGGCTCTTAACTTCAGGCGAGTCGCTGCACAGAACACAATTTTAGGTGTAGCGGGCGTAATGTGATGCGGGAGGAAAGCATTGCGCAGCGCGCCGATGACTGGGCCGATAAGATATTTGAAAAGAGTAATACATACTTTTGTAGTGCTCCGTGACGTCAACACGTGCACAATCGGCGGCGCGGTCATTGATTCTGACAAAACGTCCGTGTCAGCTGCCTGGAAGATTATAAATTTGTTTAAATATTTTTTATACACATTCTTAACTAAATGTTTAAATTAACAATTACATACCCAAATAATTCGAACGTATTCATCGAAAGCTATTGGTATGATCTTAAGATCGGTTTCAAAATACGTGATCATAAGGTGACCAAAAGTTATTAAATACAATGCAGTTAGAATTATTTGCACGTTGTGAAGCATCTAAAATCAATAACGTATTAATTAATTGGTGATACAATTATGCATAACACAAATAAAAAAAAACACATTCAATTTGATAACCTTATTCTTTTTGAAGTCGGCTAAAAATGAAAACTTTGTACACATTTTAAAGGAAATTTGACACATTTAAAATAATTGGAAGAAGAAGTGCATAAAGTGATTTTTATGAAAATAAAGTTTTTTTGATTATGAATAAGGGAACATTTTAACCAATTAGTCATCTTAAGTTTACTTTTATTTTTTATAATATTTCCAGACAGAGAATTAAATTTACTTCCCACTTAAAATCGTACATATATCGTAAAGTTAATTGCTACCGTAGAATCTATAATTTTGCACATTACGATGTTACTGTGACATTTCGTGACATTTAACCGACATAAGTTTAAAGTTAGTGATATAAAGACTTACTTTCCAGATACGTCTATTGTACAATTGCTTGTAATTAAATATGGCAGTGATCCAGAGAAACATGAAGTAAATGCTCGTATTTGATATGTCTACATATCGGTGTCTGGAAAGTGCTATTCTTTGTTTTAGGTTTATATTAATTAAAAAGTTTATTAATTAATTACTTAATTTAATAAATAATTTATTTATGAATTATTTAAATCACCTGTAATATATAATAGGAGCCAATTGGAAGGATACATTTTTATCTGTTAGATAGATGCCTTTTTTAAAGACCAACGTTTCATTTTTTGTCATTTGATAAAAATTTTCTACATCCAAGCATTTGGCAACATATTCACCGATTTTTACATATTCTGATGAACATCTGTATAGTAAAAATGTAAGATAGTAAATAGGAATTTATAGGACGTTTTAGGTTTTAAAACAACAAGAAACGATACTGTTCACTGCCACTGCCGTAACACTAAAATTAAATTTGCACATATTATAAGTATTGCACAATTTATTTTATGTTCATTACCAACATTGCGCAAATTTTATTTTCTTTCAACCCTGTGTCCCGTAATAACATACGAGTATAAAATCACACCCAAAATATTTCATTTCTATAAAATACCTAGCGGTTGCCTAAGGCCTAGGTAGATATAAATGATATACTCGTACCTGTTCCAGGGATTTTTGAAAAATATACCGCATACTATGTAATCCAAAAGAAGAACAACTGTATCAGTGTATAAGACTAAATAAATTACACTAGCCGCCAGAAATGCCCAGTTTGTTCCTATAAGTAAATAAAAAAATTAACAAACACAAAAAACATTAACATAGTGTCAAAGACAAACTTAGTAATTTATAATGCTTATTTGAATTTTATCATAACATTTTTGCTTGAAAAATGAGTTTCATAATCGGACGAGAGACAGATTGCCATCCACATCATATTCTGGCGTTCCTCAACAGAGCGATTCTCGCGAAATTTCTTGCCACGCACAACCGCGTTGTGCACCTGTCTGTCCTCGGCGCTATTTCCATACGAAAGACACTTAGAGAACTTCAAGAAGCGAGCCTACTCTTTCTCAACGGCCAACAACGCATCTGGTATTGCGAATATCCATGGGCCAGAGGAGAGGATGTACAGGCAAGAGTTAATTCCCTTCCCTCTTTGGTAAAGTCTAAATCCTCTTTACATTCTTTCAGAATGTAGCAATGGTAGGAACGGCAAGAGAACACTTCTCCGATGAAATGCGGAAATATTTCCACTTCAATCCTATCTTCTGCATGATCGTGTGATTACACCTAGCTAGCGAGCCATTTGTTCTAATATTGCTGCAAAATATTTAGTTAAAGCTGTTACCATACGCAAGTGGTACCATCTTCGACAAGAACAAATGTTGGTCAGGCACGTAAGAACTTAAGAACATATAGATGTATGTGTTGGGCAAGCTTTTGCAGAAGACGTTCATGATGTGGAACCATAAGTATCTGAAAGCAAAGATGTAATTAGTTTCAATTAATATTTTGTAGTATGGCACGAGTTGGTCGCCGTAGAGATTTACAATTACAGTAGACATGGATCAATGAACAACAGATTCTACTCTGGTATTATGAAAAATTACAGCATAGAAATAGGTAAAATTCAGGCCTTCTTTGGCTTTTACTGCATTGGTCATTCTTAGCTCAAATAAATAAAATGCACTTACTTGTTAAACTGAGCCTGCTGCGTACATACTATTTGGGTTTTACTCGGTGAAGAAACGTATGCGCGGTAAAACGCTAGTTTTTCATTTGTCGTCGCTGGTATAATGGGGCGATTAGTTAGTACCTCATTCTGAGAAAATAATACAACACGGTTTAGAGCCAAAAAATGTATGCGCATCAATTGTTTTATGGTTTTTTGGGATTTGTATTGGTCTAGCTCAGCATTATCCTCTTTGGAATAAGCTTGACGGTTCCCTTAGGAGCCCTTGCATTGGTTAAAATAGATGGAGTTTTCTACTGCCGTCCTGAATAAACATGGAATCTGGTCTTAAGCTGTTAAACAACGCATCTCTAACATTTCCTTCATAGGTGCATTGATAGATGTTTCAAATATGATCTTATTATTAGAATTGTCAGGATAAATTACCTTCTGTATAACTGTGAGTTGGTTGGAATTTTGTTCAAATAGAGGTTTTTCTAAATCAATAGATGTTGTAGGTGTGATGCCGGTGTCCCAGCTCGCAAATTGGTTAGATTTTGGTTCATCATAATGTAAGGTACCCATATTTATATAAAGGTAACTAATAGATTAATGACTGAAATATAAACTTTATTAGACAATTAAAATTATCCTTTTTTAAAAAGAAACATAATTAAAAGCATCAAACTTGACTTGGTTATGTAAATCGAAGTCTTTCTTCAAATACTTCTAAAAATATTAAACTGCGTCAAATATTCGACAATGACATGTGGCAAATTATGAAAAATAACAAATTTAAAAAAATAATTCACAAATTAAAATAAGGTCGGTTTAATGCATAGACCCAGGAACGCACCCCGGGAAGATAACAGGAACATCGATAATTGCGATGTTAAAATTCACCAAAGCCATAATTCCTTATTATTGCCTATTACTGAAAGTGGTACGTGCGAAAATAATGCGTTTATTAACAATCAATATTCGTTGGTATAACATAGTTCAACAAAAAGCCGTTTGTCAAATATTCCATAAAGCCGACATGACCGTACCCTCAAACTACCCGCAAAATGCCGATCATAATTCTTCAGACTATCACACGCTTTGACGTAAATCTGTGGTATGCAAGGCTTTGAAGCTGAGTGAATTAAAACGGTTTGTCTATATTCTAGGAAAAAAATATTTTACGGTATAAAAAGTGTTTCGAATACCGACAGTATTTCATAAATTTTGTAAACGCAGTTATTAATTGTAGCGAATTTCACATAAAATAATTCAGACTAAAAAAATGAAACTAGAATTTTAAGATTTGTTGCAGTAATTGAAATAACCTAGAATAAAACTTTTTATACAGAACGGAAAAAAGTGATGAAACGGAAAGATTTTTGCGGAAATTGCGAATTTATTTTACATACCATTCTTTTAAACATTTTGTAAGCTTCATAGAGCTCAGTTGGTACATGTGATGTCGAAATTCCTCGATGCTTCGGAAAATTGCTTTTTGCTTTCATTTTTCCAAAACAATGAATGCGCAAATTTCATAACGCTCTCGCGGAATGCGCTTGTGCCGTAATACACTGATATACGAATTTATAAAATATAAAATTTGATGTGGCATTTGAAAACTTTTAAAATGGGTTTTATTTCATTTATCGCACTAATATTATAAATGCGAATGTTTAGATGTATGGATGGATATTTGTTTGAAGTTATCTCCACAACGGCTGCATAGATCTCGCTGAAATTTGGAATAGATGTAGAACATAGTCTGGAAGAATACATAGGCTATTAATTTTGTTTTTTTAATACTGCGCAGACGGAGTCGCGAGCGACTGCCAGTTGTTTAATAATTATCGATTGGTGAGAAAAATCCGATCTTTAAATGTTATGAATGTAACGATAGAAATAAAATTGTTTTAAAAAATAAATTCTTTCAATTATTTGTATATAAATTTATTGGAAGGCTATGAAGGAATATTTTATAGTTTTAATAATTTATGTAAATTATTTCACAGGTTAAAAATATCTCATCCAAACTGTGTTCCTAAATTAATGTGAAACAACTTGTATAAAATGATGACTTAAAGGTTTCCTAGAAATTTTCCTTTTAGTGGAACGTTCATTTTTCGACATATGTCTCTCGCAAATAAAGAGGTGTGTATTTTTTCTTTTTCTTTTACCTTTACATTGGCATATAACATTATAATGGATTGGTGCAAATAATCCGGAAATTAAATTAAATTTCTTGTCTTAAAAATATTAGAATATTTCCAATATTAAAACAAAACACAACACACAAATGGTTATTTCTTGTAATACAAAAACTAGTACAATAAGATATTCCGCTTTTCACTTATAAATAAAGTGACATAGAACCCATTTATATTGAAAACTAGCTTTTACCCGCGACTCCGTCCGCGCGGAATAAAAAATAGAAAACGGGGTAAAAATTATCCTATGTCCGTTTCCTCGTTCTAAGCTACCAGCCCACCAATTTTGAGTCAAATCGATTTAGCCTTTCTTGAGTTATAAATAGTGTAACTAACACGACTTTCTTTTATATATATAATATAGATTTCCGTATAATTATAGAGAGGAACGATTTATTTATTTGTTAAGGTTTTTGTTTATTCAGTGATACAGTTAAATTATACGAGTAGAACATTTTAAATATAAATTGTGAAATAATTAAGAGAAACAATGAACCGTACTACCGTAGGTTGTTGTGAATCAAAGTTAATTATTTCAATCAAAAAAAATTATAGTCGACCGCTTGTTCATAAAAC
Organism: Papilio machaon; assembly: GCF_912999745.1. NCBI lineage: Eukaryota > Metazoa > Arthropoda > Insecta > Lepidoptera > Papilionidae > Papilio > Papilio machaon. Next base: position 1,084,069 of record NC_059988.1, read on the forward strand.
ACAAAACAAATTCAGGTAATTGCTTATTATTATTAAGGGTTACTTTAACAATTACTAATAAACTACTGCTAATACAGTTCAAGTTTTATTCATCATCTCTCTTTCCTATCTGTGCGGTAGGTGCGATAGATTATTGTAAATTAAATTCAAATTGTATTATTATATAAATTCATGTTTTAATAAACGATTTAATGAATATCTTCTACGTTGTACTTCTCAGGTAGATGTAAAACTGTGTATACATATAATATTATGTACTTTTAGTTTCAAGACGACATAATTGTCAAGATGCCTAGAGCAGGTGTGGAGAACCAATGGCATGCCATCGATATGAGGATATATATAAATATTCACAAAGTCAAAAATGTTTTATGTCACGTCTATTAACTTATTAAACATGTCTTTAGTAAAACTGAACATTGATACTAGTATGTGAAGGTTGGTTACCCCAGATCTAGAGCAATTCTAGACACTAGAAAGTAATTTTTAACTCACTAATTAATCTTTATTGATACAGAACATAATTTTATTATTAAATGAAATAACACAAAACGAAAAATATTAGTCAATTAATTGTGAAATATGTACAATTTAATTTTCCTTGTAACATTATACACATCTATTTAAAAGATTTTTTAAAATATATACATTTTGTTCATTTCAATCGCAGTGAAAGCTTTTACATTTAAAAAGGTACGTCTTGAATAATTTATGTAAACCGTGATGCATATTTACATTTTAAAGAAAATCTAAAAAAAAAGAAAATATGCCATTCGGTAGTTTGCTTATTTAGTGTTGGAACTATATTTTTGTAATTAAAAATATGTATACTAAATTTAGTCAAATATGTTTCAGAATAAATATCAGCTTTCATTCTAATATTTAGTAACATTCCTTAACACCTTAAACTAAATACTTAGGAAAAGTATTTTCATATAAAATACTTAACATATCAGAGATAGATTGTAAATCTCAAAGCTACTAGACTTCGGCCAATTTTAACATATGAGGGTATTTTAATGGATATAACTAGCAATAACTTATCAGGGTCTACATTGAAACTCTCCAATGCGCTATAAACATTAAATAACTGCTTACTTCAAACGTGTAAATTATTGTTAAGTATATTTGGGTTAATAAATGTTTTTTAATAAATAGTAAATGATTCTACATTAAACAGAACTATAATTAAGTATACGTATATAGTAAATTTGTATTATTATAGTATATATACAAAATTATGCATATTTTTCTCTCTTCTGAAAAGTTGCTATTTTTGACATCCGTGGTGTTAGAACTTCAACGGCGATATCTAATATAAAACTATATACTATTTATGTATCAATTACTTGGCACCTACATAATAGATCAAATATAAAACCATTTATAAGTCTAAGAAAATCTATCTGACTTTCTTACAATGAAGGAAAACATCATTCCATATCTGCGAAGAAATTAAAGCATGTCTGAATTTAACCAAGCCACACTGGGTTCAGCGTGATTGACTATGTAGGAACCCCTAACTTAGGGTAGGCTCCGAGTCCCTCAGCGGGGATGTATAGTGAGCTGATGATGATGATAAATCAAATATTGATAGTACAAGAGGCTCTATACCGTATATAGGTCCTAAATTCATCTAGACTCTTGAGATCGACTTTTAAATATTAACAAGCACTAGAACCAAACAGAGAACTGAATGAATACCATATTTTTGCAGCACAACTTTCTAACAGCGATAAAAATAATTGCTTTCATAAATTCAAACGTAGTTCAAACTAAATATTTTACGCGAGTTATTTCTATATATATCCTTGCTTAGTATATGTAATGTTGTAATTTCACATCTAACTATGATTCTATTATTATTCAATTTTACAAAAAATTTCAACTTATAAATATATGTATGTACAGTAATGAACAAAAGTGAAACTTTTGTAAATATTTTCTTAAAACTGGTAGCTCATAAGATATTTTTGTACCAATAAAAAAAATTGAAATAAATAATGCTACTCTAACTTCATACTATTTACAAAATAAAACATATGTATTAATTCTTATACAGCGTATAATTTAGTATTGTTAAAAATATATGACATCCACAATACTTTTGAGCACAACTGTACTTCATGTCGGTTTTCTTGCTAAATAATCTTGTACAGCATCTCAAGTTACATGAGCCAAGTATTATTGACCGTTTGCATACTGATGTATTTAGTTGGCCACATCAGACCAACAATAACACTTACATTGGAGTCAGGGATGTTTCCTCGCAGTACAAACGATAGATGCTTCAAATAGGTTACTGCTGTGGTTGAATATCGAAGCATAGGTACTACACTTGAGAGTAACTTAGATTAAATTAATCTAATTTGACTACAAAGTCTAAATAAAATGTTCCTTAACATTTTGCATCATTTTTTTTATTTTGTCTTGAATATTTAAATACACGATAGCTATTTTAGGCTTGTCGATGTCGTCTCGATGTCGCCCGCGACACCACCAGCGCGGAATTATAAAAAAAAACTTAGTAAGTAGCCTATGTGTTCTTCCAGACTATGTTCCATCCAATCATTGTCAATCATCTATGTACATCTATGCCAAATTTAATTGAGATCTGTTTAGCTTTTCTGGAAATATGCTTATAACAAAAATGCATCCATCCATACATCTATCCCTCCATAGTATCCAATATTAGCAATTTAAAAATGTTCTCTCTTGATTACCTTTTAATTACAAACTATTAAAAATAATAACAATAATATTTAAAAATAAAATAATTTAATTTAATGCTTCGCTGCTATCGAGGCAATAAAGTCCAATTTTGCAACGTAAATATTGCTGCAATTACGTTTGGTATAATAGTTATTTATTGTCGAGTTAATGGACAGAAATCTGTGTGTGTCACGTGTCACGTATGGCTAATTAACGGCCTCCGCTGCCCTCTGCCGGCCGCTCATTGAAATAGACGGCGATACATTTAGCAAGCATTTTGATGCGATTCATTACGGCCTATTGGGAGATTTTATGATCGGTCATGACTAGTTTAATTTCAGTTGATAAATTGCTTTAAAAACATAGATAGTAATGTTTTCATAAATTAATTCGAGTTTGAGAGCCAATTTTTTTTTTTGTCCTTTATAGAATTCTTTAATAGACTTGATAATATTATTTTATCTGTATTGATTTTTTGTAACATTACATGGTTCGATTTTGGCTACTTTTGAATGGAGATAATTTAAAAAGACCTTTTAAAGATTCTACGTATTAACATAAAGGAATATTTTTTGTATTATGATATCAATGTTCAGTAAATTAAACGTTAAACATCGAATAATACAGGGATTAGGAAATGCGAAAAAATAGCCGATGTTTATAGCGGGCGAGTTCAGAGCTTTATATACATTTATTTTATTTAGTGGATAAGAAGGACTAATGTGCTTCAGGGAGCGGGAAACTTTCTTGGATTATATATTTGTGTGTTTTACTCGTTCTTTTTTATTATTTATCATATATTTATCTTTTTGTTTATCAGAATCTGTAAAGAAAAAGGATTATATTTTTATTATGTATCGTCGGATGATTTTCGACTCGATTGGAATTAGAACAAAAAGGTTTAAAGATAATTTTATAATAATTAATATTAGTGACAACGCCATCTAGTTTAATTTTACGTAACTAGAGCTTTTATTGCAAGTTTTCTAATAATTGTTATTTATTCGCATCCTTTTGTTTTTACATTTGAAATTGTTTAACAAGCTTCTGTACAGTTTGAATTGTGTATTTCCAGTGTAAAACAAAGGGCATACTACATTTTACTGGCGTACGTAAAAATGATAAAAATGTCCCACAAACAAAAAATTGAGCTCTTTGAGTGCACGTAGAGCTAATTAAGTGAGATATATGAGCGTGATAAACCGACAGTTTTAAATGTAATATCATTACAAACGACTGGAATAACAATTAAACGTACAAGTTAACATTGTAATGTTAAAGTCAGACATTTGGCCTTGCGCCAGCCGGAGCTGTAAAAGCAGATATTATTTTAATGTTTCCATCCGTTAGCGGTTGGTATTATTTTAATAAAACTTCTACAGCCATTCACTTCCTCTTAAAATACAGTTGATGAAAGATAAATTGTCAAAATCACAAATGGGAATATTCTTCAAAAATATATCAAGTAATAATTTCTTCAACATCTGTTACTTTAAGAGAGAGATGTCATTTTCATACTTATATTATAAATGCGAATGTTTAGGTGGATGGATGGATGGATGTTTGATCGAGGGTGTCTCTAGAACGGCTCAACAGATCTCGATGAAATTTGGCATAAATGAAGAACATGTTCTGGAAAAACGCGTAGGCTGTTATTATTACGTTTTTTTTAAATTCTGTGCGGACGGAGTCGCGTGCGACAGCTAGTATGAGATAACTGTACAACGTAGATTAGTAACATGGACTATATTCCTCCATTATCTGTTAGCTGATGTACAACATTGGAGGATTTACTAGTAAACTATAAACGGATCAGAGGCATAGGTACATACTTCGAAGATAAATGGAAAACTTCGTAAAACATGTTTCACGAAATGTAAGTTCAAAGAGAAAGCTTATTTTCAGGATTTAAAATTTATAAAAGATTTTATAAAGTATAGGTAAAAATTTCATAAAATGCATTTAGAGTGAGACAACGTACGTAGTTTCGATGTGTACAGACATTAATCTACAAAGGAAATGTCTACATTAAGTTTTATCAAATTTACATTTAAAACAAAACAATATCGCCGAGCGAAATAAGTTAATACATTTAAAAACGTTCAGTGTGGATTTAACAGCAACAAAATGTGGTTTATTAATTTATTGTTCTGTGTTTTTGTGTCTCATGTAATCGCCTATTCAACTTATGGAACTGAATCAAATGGACATATGCAAAGGAGAAATATTAGTACGTTTTTTTTGCTTCTTCTTTCTAGATTTGTTTTTAACTAATGTTATCGTGTATACTTTCCAAATTCCGCTCGTGTATGAAATTTTCTTATATAAGAAGGATTCTTCAGAGTGCTTCCACCAGAAAAAAAAAAGTAAATTAGTGCTGAGGTGTTCTATTCATACCTAGAATACTGAGTAAATCGCATATGTTTCTATTATTATTTTATTGTATAATTCCTTACTTCTTTTCTTATATTTTCCAGTTGAGGTACCTCCATCGACTATGAATGAGCTTCCTTGCCTCGCAATCGGAGGAAATTGCTTAAGCATAAATATGTGCCCTGAAGACAGGCGGTCACTGGGTAAAGGATTGTGCCCTGTGCAAGAACAGCAAGGCATTGAATGTTGTGACATAAGTATGTTTGTCTATTATGTATGTATAGTATGCTGTGTTAAAGAATATCAGAATTAAATAATAAATAATAATTGTTTGATAGTGAGTTTTAAAATAATAATTTATGTTTTTACAGGATCTTTAACGGGAGAAGCATGTGCTAAAGATGGAGGGGTGTGTGTCTCTCGATATGAAGATTGTGAAGAAAAAATTACATTTTTCGAGGGTGGCGATTGTTCGATAAATGAAAAATGCTGCTGATGAATAAACATCACAACAGTAATAATAATAAAGTTTTGAAAATAATACGCTAAAGTATAAAAATCTCAAATATCATGAAGTATCTAGTTCTATCATGGAAAGAATAAAGTTGCATAAATTACCTCTGATGTCTTTTCGCTTAAGTATTATACCAAATATTATGTGTTAGTAGGTCAATCTTGAACGTGAACGTTTTTTTCACTCACTATCTTTTTTAAATCTGTTGACTTCAACAGAACATAACGCACTGCGACCAATAACATTATATCACGAGTCGAATTGATGACAAAACTTGAATATGTATGTAAACAACGAAAATGATAATAGCCCCTAGTTTGACAGTCATTTCATAAAAGACTAAATATATCAAACAGATAACAAAACATGAATTATATAGTAAAAAGCCGCGTTATAAACAATTGTTATCGAGTTGAAAAGTTAATTTGCATAGTATTGATGCGGGTGCAACTGTATAAATGTGTTAAAGTTCCCCAACACAGTACATTATTGGCTGCAGTGAAGTTTGCGTAGTGTTTAAAATGTTGTTCATCAGCGTTTCAATCCTTGTGATAATATCCAACACATTTGCTACGGTTTTACCTTACACAAATAAGGATGACAACAAGAGCGGTTAGTATGAATGATTACTTTTCTATGAGATATTTAGGATACTAACGACATCGCATAAACATTACATTAAAAAATATTTTGTAAAAATAAACTGTCGTTTTGGCAAGATTCGTTAGATTCCAGAGATTTCGATGAACCTATCAAAAGCTAAATTGATCTCGACTATTTTTGATTGACCAAAATTTACTTGATATATGTAATACAAATTGTAAAAAGGGATTCAAGCTCAAGGGTAACAATTTATCAAAACCATACTGATATTGAATAACTAGTATTTATATAGTAAACGTTGGAATAGCACTGTAGTGTAGTATTGTAATACTTGAAATAGTCTTTATTTTGAACTACTGCAGATACGTTTAATGAAATACCATGTTTGAGTATCGGCGGAATTTGTATCGCATCTGTTGAATGTCCCGAAGGACAACGATCTCTTGCCGGCCTGTGTCCTCTACAACACAGGATGAACATCGAATGCTGTCACTCGCGTAAGTTTAACGCTTTTTAATAATATCCACGTTAATTGATATACTATACACTACTAATACACATATTACCGACCTAACCCGGCCTTTGGGGTCATTTAGCCTGATCTTGTGGTTATTTTTTTTTGTATTAGAGACTTTCTTTTTTAATTTTCGAACATGGAATATGGTTAAAATATTTATAAAAATGTTATAAAAACACAGACATTCAGAGATTCATTCAGAAAGTTATTTTGCGAGAGAAATGTTTCTATCGTTATTTGAAAGGAATAGTAGTCTGAAGATTGTTTTTTAAAAGCTTTATGGTTTTGTTTACAGTGCCGCTATCAGAAAACAGATGTCATCGTCGCGGCGGTCTTTGTATGGATCGAGATGCGATTTGTCCAGAAAATCTTTTATTCAAAGAAGCACGCGATTGTGAGTTCAACGAAAAATGTTGTATCTTAGTTGATTAAATTTTAATATTTAGTTGAAATAAGTTTTTGAATAAAAAATTTAATGAATATAAATTTTGTTTTGAATGATACATGTTTTCATAGTTTTTATTCCACAATTTATTGTACCTTACTGATCGTTGGTTTATGAGACCAAATCGTGATCATATCGTCATCCCTCTTATTTTCTGACAAAACTGAGAAAACGATATGTTTTTTACAGGGATTTTTGATTCAGAAACCAACTATTAGACGCATTCAAGTTCTTTAATTTGTCTCCTTTCATCACGTCATTAAATCTTTTAAATGATTTAATTATCTTGAGTTTTCACTGCCGAAACATTTGCACAAAAACACATTGTCATTTACTGTTCATTACTTTAATCTATTAACAGTAAATTTAAATTAAAAATAATAAAACAATATACTCGTTGTATCAACAAGAAGATCAAAACTTAAACAAAATGACAGTTCAAGAAATGACTCGTTTGTTCAAACATTTCTGAAACAGCATTAGTCTGATTGCGACTCGCAGCAACTAAATGTAACACCGTCTTAAGTTCTAGTACTTTCCACTCTTAGTTTATAGTTTCAAAACTGTCACACAACTTTTATTATAACACAAAGACAATATTATTTTAGATCCGCTGAGAAATTTTAATTGTTTCTGTTAAACTTTAATTACCTGAGAGTTGTAGCTTTGTTGTATAAAACTACTTTCAATTTGTCAAAAGTGATTATAGTTCCTGAATTATTTTGATCATTGGAATCAACTGTTGAAGAAGGTTAACAATTTATCTATAAGTGTTGAACCAAATACAAAACATCTTCTTAGCCGTTCTTTTCCACTGAAGTACTAAGATCAAATGTTTAATATATTTCTTTTTATCTATATATATAAAAGAAAGTCGTGTTAGTTACACTATTTATAACTCAAGAACGGCTGAATCGATTTGACTGAAAATTGGTGGACAGGTAGCTTAGAACCAGGAAACGGACATGGGATAATTTTTACCCCGTTTTCTATTTTTTATTCCGCGCGGACGGAGTCGCGGGTAAAAGCTAGTGTTTTATATAGGTTCCTTTACAGTTAAAAGTAATGAACAAACAAGCGGTCATAGCAATTCCCCAAAATAAAAATTTGCTGATGTTGCCTCCCTTAAATAAACAGAGGAGAACGAGAGGATGCACAGGAAGAGGATATTTCTCCTACCTATGCGTCCCCCCACTAAATCTACTTTCCCTTCCCATCGTTCCCTTGTATGAAAAGGAGGAAATAAAGTTATCCGAAACATGGAAATACTACCACCTTACTCCTTCTGTGTTTTTATGGTATTAGACAGACCTATTTGTACAAAATATATTATTGAGAGCTCTACCACTTAAATGAACATGTTAAAATCTGTGGTCTTGGTTCTACAATTGATGCACAATGGAAACCCACGGTAAAGATAATAGTTATGTAATAACTATGCCTGACCTTGAAGTATAGTTTTCATTATTATTTACTCTGTATCGTCAACGTTCGATAAATAACATTATTATACGGTCATATAAAACAATAGCGTATAATATAATTGTTCTCCAATTACGCGTAATATCAATTAAATACGCTCATATCTTACTTAAACATTCTATGTAATAAATTGAATATCGCTTTTGCGGTTTACTGCAAGCTGGAAAACAATTACGAAACAATTTATTTGATTGTTCGTGCGTGAATTGCTATTATTGATGGATCCCATGCATGCTTACATCGCAAACAAAGTCTTATCGAGTACACAAGTGAATGCCTTCGCTTAATGTATTGCGGAAAATACATTATCGATGTTAATATCAAGGTCAGATGTATTATTTTGTTATTTTCTTCATGCATCATTAACTTAATCGTTGGACGGCGAAAAGAATTATATTAAGAGCGATATCGTTTTTGAATGTTAGTAAATCTATAAGTATTATACAGTATGTAATATAGAGAAAAAAATCCGTGAAAAAAAGTATTTCTATAACTAATACCGATATACATTTTTTTTAATGTTTGTCTGTATGTCTATCTGCAAGGCCGCGTTTGTTCCGGGTAATCTCCGGAACGGTTGGACTGATTTGACGGGACCATGACATGAAGATAGCTGATGCACCCCGGCGTAGTTTCGATACACAAATGGTGCCAACGCTATTATGCCTAAGGTGTTACATTTAGTATTACAAAAATAACAACATAACTCATGACCGTAACCCACAGTGATAGGCAGAGACTACGGACATCCATTTTGGTGTAGTCCTGACACAACTCTTCCGCTTCTTCTTCTTTCGTATTTGTTTCAAGGGTGCTCATAAAGCTAGAAAGAGAAGATAGTAGCTAAAGGATAGGTATTTCAACAATATGGATGGTATAAATCCTAGCTCCTAATCCTAGTTTAGCTTTGACGAATACTGCCGCAAAATTTCGAGACATTTTCTTTTGTTCATCTCCTCAATTTTAAACACATATTACTGCAACATTGTCATTTATAATATGATCAGAGTTACTGTTTTATTACAGATAGTAATAAAAGTAACTTTTCGTTTCCTTTTGTTGTTTCACGTATACACAATACAGCACAAGTTTTATTAAGGCAGAGGTGTCGTACGAGGCAGTTAATTTTGCAAACAGTCTCCAAAGGGCATTAGCCTGAATGCAAACTAAACCGCAACAAACTGCAACAAATAATGTAACACTCGCAGTAACTTCCGTAACGTATTCCACTAAAGTTTGAACTTAAGAAACGACGCTCGGGAATATTAAAGCGAAATTGAATGTTAATTTATTTATAAGCAAGCACTACCTTTAGATATTTTTTTTTATCAAAATCGGTGGAGTTACACTATAAAAATACAGTTGAATTGATAACCTTCTTTTTGAAGTCGGTTAAAAAAGTATTTGAAAAAAGAACTAAAGAAGAAGAATAATTTAAAGAGTAGGTTAAAAGGAGATGTTTTAATGAAAAATACAAATTCTAACAATAACCACAGTTAAGTTACGAGAATGACAAAAGTCTCAGCAAAAGCAAGATGGTAGGGCGGTATTCGGCTCGGTGAAGGCACAGTCGCGCTCCCACACAGTAAGTTCTTGTTTATATTTAACTCGCAGGCCAGACCTGGACGCAGCATCAGCAACCTTCCCGTCAAAGTCCCTTCAAAATCGGTTCAGCCATTCCGAAGATTACTTGGAACAAATGCGGCCTTGCTGACGGACATACACACAGACAGAGACAATATTTTTAAAAATTGTTTTTTCGTTACCAACTACGCAAATACATCATGAACGAAATATGATTTTTTTCGATATTACATAAAGACACTCAGATTTTTTTTTATTAATAAATATGTACTCGAAGATAAATAGTTTTGACTTCGTCCTGTTTAAACCGAGAGATAAATGATATGAATCTAAGGTATACTGCAATTGATATACATCTCTGTATATACCACAGGTGATCCAAAATGAATTACGGTCTTATTATAAAATCAATTAATTCGAGCATTATTTCCGCGGCCAAATTTGATCAATACCGCAGATATAAAGTGCTCGAACCGCAAAATACCAAAATGGAGCACAAAATCCTTAAATTTAATTGTATTACACCGTTGCCATGACCGAGCAATATTGAATTTTTATCAAATTTTCGTTACATACCAGTATTTACATTCGTTTCAATACCAAATCAGTAAGATTTTTTTATTTAAATTTTAGTTTACTTTCCAATACGCATTCTAAGTCGACATAAGAATATCACATTGCCTACTGTAAAAATCTGTTCAGAAACAATAAGGAAGGGCAGCCTACAGAAAATTTCTAATGCCTTACTTGCACGACTTAATCAGGACTGTAAGATATAACAGTACTACAATTGTTTGGACGTATATGCATAGACAGACTGTACTATACTGACCTAGTGTGAAACTATCATATGACAGTGGAATTCTTCCCTTTATCTTATTTATTATGATGATTGCCTTAATGAGACGCAGGTGCCAAATGATATTATGTAGACAAAATATTTCATGTCACACGTTACTGGTCTAATCCTTACTGCTTGACTAATGGGACGGCGCAGTCATGATTAATGACGCCGGGAAGTACTGATGAGTTATTGTTCCATCATTTCGTGGTACATTGAGATAAACCTTCATATACAATGGACAATTCCTTTTTGAAAGGAGGTAAAGCAAATGAATATGAAATTGTAGATAACGTTGATATTAAAATATTTGAAGATAATTTCAGCGATTACGACAAACATGAATTCGCATATTTAAAGTCCGCTTTTTTCATTATATTGAGTTTTTTCATTTACTTAAGTTTTAGAAAATAATCCATAGTATAGGCAAATGGCTCCGATTCAAAACCGAAGGCAATTAAACGGATTAAAGCTTATAAGACAAACAAAAGAATTGCGAATTCTAACATTAACCGTTACTTATCCGCGCGCTAGTCTTCCTCAAGTTTTTTTTTTAAATAGAATACATGGGAATTAAAAGTACTAATAATTCGACTTCACGTATTGATTTATGTGAATGATGCGAGAACTGATTAATTTTTCACAATGAATTTTACACATTTAATATAAAAAGGCACAACTTAAAAATGCGAACAACTTGATAAAAAATAAACGTCAACACGAAAAGATGCCAAAAATAAAATTTAAAAATTAGTCTAAAAAGGCTGGACGAAATAGGTTTCACGCAACCCCGAGGCCACAACAATCTGCTGATGATGGAATGAATTCAGAATAAGTAAACAAGTTAAACGTCGGTGGCTCAGGGGTTAAGCACTTGACTTGTAATCTGCAGGTCCTGGGTTCGAATCCCGCCATGTACCAATGTGTTTATCGATTTTCGATTTACATATTATATACATTTATCCGACTTTCTTACGGTGAAGGAAAACATCGTGATGCAACCTGCACATATCTGAGAAGAAATTCAATGATATGTTGTCAAGTCAACCAACCCGCACTTGGCCTCCGAGCCCCTCGGTGGGGACGTATAGTGAGCTGCTGATGATGATGATGATGAAACAAGTTAAATCTGAATGTTATTTGTTTACATTCAATTTGATTAATTCTAATGTAACTATCATAGCAACAGATAGTAAGTTATACAAAGTGAATTTACCACATAGTCCTAACCGCACTGTATTGAGTAACCGCAATGTATGACGTATCCTGACCGCTAAATGTGCGGTTGCGACATGTTCTAAACACACTTACAGTACACCGTAGACCTCCACTGCCGTGAAACTTGTATGAACGCGTTGAAAATTCGTTTTAATACAAGTTGAATGGCAGTGAAATTGTACGGTTCATATTTTTAAGAGAGCTTTATAACGTTTATAGGATTTTTAATTCGTTTGATAATAATTGATCAACAGTTAACTTTTTTTTTATGAATAAGCGAGATTCATTATACGGTCCCAGCGGATTCCATAAGCGAGAAAGTCGGGTAAGAGAGAAACCTCTATGAGCGAGAAATATATCGCGATCCCTTGGACTCTCGCTTATTCAGTTCAGACTTTATTACCTTCGATTTCTACGGATGAAACAGCCGTACAATGTCATCAAAGGATGGTAACATATTTGTAAGAATCAACAGTGGGAATCCACGAGTAGTACCATCAATTAAAAAAATGTTTTACTTGTTTTTTTTTTTTTATATTGAAAAAGTTAGCGCTTAACTCCGATCTTCATCAGCGATCCCAACCGATGAGGTGGTACGCGCTAGCTTTGTAGATGCCTATTCACTCTACTCTTGACTTCGTACCCCACATCGTACTTGGACGGAAAAACTAACGCCGGCAACTTATTCTAGTCTTTAGCAGAACCCACAAGGAACGATGAAAATTATAAATATGTTATAGTTAAAATAATATAACTGTAAATTAATATTTATGTAACCCTCTTGATGTTTGAGGTAATCTTTCCTCTATCAATTACTCTCGGCCTCAAAGGCTGAGTTAACAACTAAGCAAACATCGTTAGCTAAGGTAGACAAATATTGGACGAGAAACACTTGGCACTCGGAAACGTTATATAAATAATTATTATGTTATTCACTTTGTTGCTTAGTGAACTTGTACGCAAGTAGTCGAAAAGCTTTCACCTTCGTACAACAATTAATAAAGAATAACTTATTTTAAGGTAAATTGAATGTTGATAACTACGCCGACATGACCAAGAACATATCTATTAAATTTTATTTGAAACATACTATATATTTCAGTTTAGTTTTTAGTTAAATTTCAGTATAATACATTCATTACGGGACATCCTGTATAAGTACTCAAATAAACAAGAATAACACTTACAAGTATACCATTAGGAATTAAAATTAATCACGAAGTACGACAAGTCCGAAAATGGACATTCGGCAGTGGCCGCGACATCTCAGGGGAAATGATTTATGACGTCACATCAAAATAAACTATTAGCTCTCAGAAACTGGGTCAGATTGTTAAGTAACTACATAAATAAAGGTATCCAAAAACCCTTTTATCATTATAATCATTGTTATGAATCAATAAATCCTAGTACTTTTTTCTGTATTGAGGACTTATTTTAATTAGTGTTTTGATATAATATTATTTTATAGCTATTTTCTAAAGAGCGTCGGTGACTAAAGGGTTAAGCACTTGACTTGCAATCTGCAAGTCCTGGGTTCGAATTTTCATGTACCACTGTGTTTTTCGAGTTTCGATTTACATATTATGTACATTTATCCGACGTTCTTACGGTGAAGGAATACATCGTGATGCTGCACATATCTGAGAAGATATTCAAAGATATGTGTGAAGTCAACCAACCAGCACTTTGCCAGCGTTGACTATGGCCTAGTCACCCCTAAACCCTCAGTCACTCCGAACCCCTCAGTGGGGACGTATAGTGAGTTGATGATGGTGTAGCTTTTTACAACATTTTGAGGTACTGTTTTCTTATAAATGAATTTAAAAAACTTATTTCATTAATTTATAGTGTTACTTATCAGAGAACAGACCCATAAGTATTCGTAATTTAAACTAATTAATGCAGAAAGAAGACGGCATATTTGGATTTAAAAAAATGAACATCGATGACATTTTATAATGTGAAAGTTTGGATGCATATTTGTTCTGAAGGATCTCGATGAAATTCGGCACAAATGTAGTTCATAGTCTTGAAGAACACATGAGCTACTCACCAAGTTTTTTTTTAAATTTAATTCCGCACAAACGATGTCGTAGACAAAAGTTCGTGTTAAATAACTTAAGGAAGAACAAGTTTTAATATTAAATTCTCGTTTTTAAAACAGTATTGAAACTGTTCACTAGTAGAATATGTTGGGAACGTAATTTTCTCCCCTTTTTTGCAATAAGCGTCAGATTGATTTATAAGTTTGGGATTGGCTGGTGCCCTGGTGAGAATGCTTACCTCTGATAGATTTATATTTCCCTTTGCTTACTGCGCACGCTATTTATCTTCATCTCACACTCTGTTTATTATGTTGTAGCTTATCGTTTATATTGAAAACATAGCTCGTGTCAAGCTATATATCGTACTATGATGATTACTTAGTTATAAATAGAGATATAAAATCAAATAGATATATAATTATATATTTAATTGTTAATTATTAAGTGTATTTTGATTTATAGATAATGGTCATGATAGTATACAATGTTACCGTGGATTTTTATTACTGAATTATACAAAAAACATATTGTAACTAAAGTAATACATTGTTATATTTGTATGGATGTTACGGCCTAGAGTAACATAAGCTCCGATCGTCCAATCAAGTGCATTCGATCGCTATTAATTAAACTTTATAGAGCATCATAAGCGAAGTTTCGATCCCTTTTACATTTGCTGATTACTGAACTATGAAAACTACTAGAACTTTGAAGGGTTTGTGCTAATAAAATTATGGTTCCATAAAATAATTGATGAACACCTTAGCATTATTTAGACCCCACAACTTAATAATGTTCATACAAATAAAGTGCAGAGCTTATTTGAACAAGATGAAAAATATTATAAAGAACTAGATGCAGCCTGCGACTTAAGAAAAAAATGCAAAATTTCAAACAAACATATAAATGTTTGTTTGAAATATATAAATATGCCCTGTTTCATATGTCATGCGACAGATTCGTCTGGACACACTTACAAATGGAACATGTGCTATATGGATGGAGACACGGCTTCCCCCACGAAGCTCTTCTTTCCCGACACCGTGGCTGTCTTCCCTGCACTTCGGAGGATTGAGTTGGATCCCGTGCTGGTTCAAGTTTTGACCGGGCACGGGGTTTTCTACGAATACTTGTACAGGTTTAAGTGCAAGGAGGTCCCCTCTTGCATTTGTGACCCAGCACGGGGTGAATCCGTCCGATAAATATTTTTTGAAGTACATTTCAAATACTAGTATTTGCTGATATCAACCATAAAGTTTACTAAGAACTGCTTATAATTCCGTAAGTGAATTAATTACCGAAGAAGTCACTGTAATACTATTATAATAGCCTATGTCACATCACTGTGTGCTATTTGTCATTAATATTAGCCGTATAATATCAAGTACGGTATGAGAAATTGTATTATGCCGCTCCAGTGATGTTAGTTTAACATGCCTAACGATGTTTGTCAACTTGTTTGTCTTCGGTGTGAGACCTGCAAGATTAATTGATAAAGTAAAGGTTATTACGTACAACTTTAAACTCGCCGACTCTAACTTAGTTATGAAGTTTCTAATAACATTAATGTTTGTATGTACTCACATATTTCTAACTTGAATAGTTTACACACATTGAATTTACTATGCACTTATTACTTAATTTATTCTGGTATGTCCACACTTATATCTTGACTAATTGGTTAAAAATACCTACTGAGTGTCCTACTACTGTAAAAAATTCGAACTAAATGATTCACTCTTCAAAATCAGTTCAACAGTTTAGGTGAAGGTTACAATGCATTCATACATAAAAATCTATACATTCATACAAAAATACCAGTGAAAAACTTTAAACTCTAATCAATTGAATAATTCCTTTAAAGTAAAAATTTTCTAACAAGTATTTAATAACAATCTAATATACCTATATATAAAAATGAATCCCTATATCCATTGGTCACGCCATAACGCGTGAACAGCTGGACAGATTTCACTTTTTTTTGTTGTGTTTGTTATTGTCAGGAGAAGGTTCTTATGACAGAAAAAAATGAAAAAAAAATATATGGAAGGATGGATAAATCAATGGATAATGATGTTTGTTTGAAGGTATCTCCAGAAAGGTTTAATGAAATTTGGTATAGATATAAAGCATAGTGTGGAAGAACATATAGGCTACATATTAAGTTTTTTTTTAATTCCGCGCAGACGAAGTCGCGGTCGACAGCTAGTTAATAATATTAATACAAAGTATCGCATGAGTAATTTTCTTTGCCGTAATTGTTTCTAACGTTATTAATTAAGGTGCTATATAACAGTAGGTTAGTGGGTTAACCGAACTTATTGTGGGCAACTTAGAAATTTAATTAACATGTGGGAACGCGTTCTAAACGATGACAAGGTTGTGCGGGATGATTATACGAATAGAGTGAATATACTCATTGTGAGTACATTTCGACTGCTTGCGGTTGGTTCCTTTGTTCTAACATTATACAAGATATGAAATATTATAAAGGTAATTATTTCTAAGAATTAACACATAACGCTGTTGAGTAATATGAATTTTGATTTTCGATTTACATATGTACATTTATCCAACGTTCTTACGATGAAGGAAAACATCGTAATGCAACCTGCTTATCTGAGAAGATATTTAATGATATGTCTGAAATCAACCAACCTGCACTGGGCCAGAGCAGAACTATGGCCTAGTCACGTTTTAATTGGTGTAGGTTACGAGACCCTCAGTGGAAACGTAGGCTGAGCTGATGATGACTGTGTATTTTGGGCCCTTTGACCGTACATCTTAATAGAGGCTGTTACTCTACCGGTAAGTTTTTAGACAAATTTTAGTATTTCAAAATACAAGTAACTCAAATTCCAAGATACTTAGATTACTGGTTTATCACCGGATTAATTAAATATGGATAGCTGTTAATCGTTTTTAGGGTAGATATTTTATAAAAATAATCCTTTTATACCAGTTACTCGCCCTTCAAGATTTTTTATTACAGTCCCTTGAATCGTGAAGACAAATTTAAGCACTCGATTAAATTTTAATAAAAAAAAAATCAATTTGTTCCAAAACGATAAAGTCTTATAAAATACATTCCGTAAAGGTAAAGGTATTTTATAAGTAAATGCTTTCCAATATTTTTTTTTGTTTCCAAATTGAATTTCGTATTAAGCTACAATTTAGCCGATGGAAGTATATCAAAGCAGAGTTACAAATTATTTATGAATATGGATATCTCCGATACGTAACAGATTTACGTCCGTCGTCGTTCACATAAATGAAAAGGGTTTGAAATAGGAAAGTAATATAAATAAAATTGCAAACGGAAGCACTTCCGTTTTTATTCAATAAATATATAATAAATTGCTTTCAATTTTTTCTAAGAAATATTTAATTTTGTATTGAAACAAAGAAGATGTTCAATAAATCAACTATCACACTTATTGATAGTGGGTTTCTAAAACCAAAATCCTTATTTAAAACATATTGTTATATCTGTTTTGTCTATTATAATAACTGGGATGAAGATAAGTTTTATATAGAGATATTGGTCTCAGAAACCAACGGCGATTTAGCGATTCTTAAACATTTTCTCACTCTGTTTTTGGTACTTTATAGTACTAAAGCAAAGCAAATACATATTTCTCTAGGAATATTAATTACATCAATTCCAAAACTTTGCCCAACTTACGAAGATCAAATCTAAACCTATACATAAATTTTGTGCACGTACTGTCTTCTTGAGTAGTTCAATATTAGCATGTTAACAACTAGGAATACTGGTATAGTAGGAAACAGATTGATATAACTATAAAATTTTGTTGTCACAAAGTTGTTACCATACTCCTCCGAAACGGCTTGTAAGATTGTTATAAAATTTTATATGCGTATTCTGTAGATCTGAGAATCGGCTACTATCGATTTTTCATACATACCTATTAAGTTTTATTTTTAAATGCAAGCGAACGAAGTCGCGCGCGATAATTAGTTTTTTCAGTACAATATTAACAGTTGTCGCTATTGAAATAATAAATCTTATGTCTAAATTAATTAAGAAACGGCTTATCTCACGTATGATTGTGCGGTGTCGGCACCGACTAGTTTCGGACCCGTCAGGGGTCCATCTTCAGTCGGTGCCGTCACCGCACAATCATACGTGAGTAAAGCCGTTTCTTAATTAATTTATTATTATGTCTCACGCAAGTTTCAGCAATTGTCTACATTAGTATAGAAATACAATTTTGGATCTGGGAACAGACAGTTTTAAGACATAACATGCCTTATCCGATATTATTTGTACGTTGTACTTTCCAATCATTATTATTGTAGTCTTTATCACTAAGTATTATTATAAAAGTTCTATAATTGTTTAGAAACTATAAACTAAGTGGAACGTTCCAGAACTTAAACAAAGTGTTACTTAAAACTTTAACATTGGTAGAGGCTATACTTCTACTGTCAAAGTTTTATAATAGAAGCTAGTACAATATTAGTTTATAAGCTTTCAGTTACATATTAAGTATAAGTGTTCGTTTTCTAATTACACTCAGAAATTGTAGGTTTCTGAGACCAAAATCTCCGTGTAAAACTTTTTGTTAGGACTGTTGGAACGAAGTCCCTTATCGCGCGTTGTGAAAGGGGGCTAGACGGAAAAAATTCTTACGAAAAGTTGACACGACACTTTGCTATAGTATGTTAACGACGAATAAGCGCTACTTCACCACGGCAACGACGTGACAATATATAACGAAAATTCATAGAAATAAAATGTACTTCTTGTAAGACTTAAGTTTTTCATTCATAGAATAAACATTGGTTCCTTCACTAATTAATCGAAAGGAACTTCGTTCCATCCGGGTGTCCCTTGACACCTCTCAAGTTTTTTGTCAAAGATAATGACAGGGATGATATGTTTTAAAAGAATTTGGTCTCATAAACCAATGGTTAGTGTGGTTTCTTACACTCTATTCTGCTTGTACTCCTAATACTAAATTTATCTACTACTAAGTAAAACTGTTGATGTAACCATGAACTGTGAGTATGGCATTTTAGTCTTGGTTTCTTGGCATGTAAAAATTTTGCTTCAATTTTGGTAACAATAGTGTCATGATGTTTTTTAAATTCGTAAAAATTTAGTTACTCAAAGTACATTTCTCTGGTTCAACTTGTATAAATCACGATCAAATATTAAAGTTATATTTAAGAGATTAAGTTAAGCGATGCGTATGTAACGTTACGTTAAATTCTAATATAATCTGAGCCACGTCTCCTGCAAGAATTATTACGTGGCACGTGACATGCATGAGAAACAGAAGATTAACTCAAGATCGCGCCCAGATGACATCTTGCGTCGTTTCGTCGTAACTTTGAACTATATACAGTTTTAGTATTAAAGAGAAAGTGGGTACAACCTAGATGGATGAAACTGAAATTAACTTGCTACTCATAGGTAGCTTACCAAGGTTAACACGCCAGCATTTGTTAGTTCTGCTTCTTTTTTTTACTGTTTTTTCATTCATATAAGTGTTTTTTTATTTTATTTTAATGATGCATCATCAATAATGACTACAAATTATCTCAGCCTATTAAAAAAAACAGAAGCTTTTATAACTAACATTATAAGCATAAAATTATGTTGAGAATATGAGAATATTAGCTGTCGCTCACGTCTGAGTTCGTGCGGAATTAAAATAAAAAACTTAATTGGTAGCATATTTGTTCTTCCAGACTATGTTCTACATCTAAGCCAAATTTCAGCGAGATCCACGCAACCGTTCTGGAGATACTTTCTAACATCCATCCATACATCCAAGTATTAATATTTATAATATAAGTAAAATATGTTTTTATTGCAAACTATTACCAAACCATTAATAACACGAAAGTATCAATTAAATTGTGTAATTTAATATCTTCTTTAAGAAGGACACTTAAAAAGTTTACAGCTTAATGGAAAGCATAAATCAAAAAACTTACAAACTTGAATTGCTTAATTATGCCTCAGAATGCCATTAAGTCTGTCTTATGACTGAACTACGCGAGGAATCTCAGAAATTTGCATAGGAAAATTTTAATTTCGCTCAAAGTAAATGTACCTCGTCGTACATGTGTAGACTTGAATATGATAATATTTATACACATTATACTCTTTATATATTTTTACATCATTGAACTCCTCAGAGTTCAACCTCTTTTGAGTTGAAACTCATTTCATGAACTTTGTTGCGTGGTTGATATAATTATTTCGATTCAAAATTCTCTTTGTTATTATGATTAATAAGAAAGACCCTTTGCCTTCCTACCCTTTTCTTATAAAGTATGGGAAGGAGAAGTGGACTTGACGGAGGATGGGACGCGTTCGTAGGGGGAAATATCCTCTTTCTGTGCGTTGCTCTCCTACGTTGATTAAAGGTAGGCAACGTATTTGCGACTGGAGATGTTTATCGGTAGCGGTCGCTTCGCTATTACAGCCAATTCAGGTTGCCACTTGCTCATTTGCCATCTTATGATGTAAAAAAAAGCAGAGACTACTGGCAGGTTAGATATAACCAATAAAAAAGGAAAAATAAAAAAGTAAATTAAAAGAAAACGAGGATATTATATGTATATAAAATATCTTATGGAATCCGTTACCAGATGAGACTGATGGATTAACATCCTGTCCGTATCCGTTATCTCAAGGATAAAGTAATAAATTATTTTCATAACGTTTCGTGGCATTGAAAGTACTTATATTTTACACTACATAATACTCTCATACTGCTTTAATTTTTGATACTAAGTTAACTCCGGTCTCTTTCAATGTTAAATATGAATTAATATTGTACTTTTTTTAATTAATGAAATTAATTTATTTATTGATATACGAATTTTTCGAACAAAAGTCATGTTGAATTAATATAAAATGCCTTTGTTGATTGAATATTAGAAGAGCGTTATTCTCGAAATTCTCTCAGTTGTTAAATAAAATAGGTTTTCCGAATAATGTTATCAATAATTAAAATTGCAGTAATAATTCAAATAAATAATTTTTAAAAAGTGTCAAATCAAATAGTAGATACATGATTTGTTTTAATAAGTTAGTAATGTAAATAAGTATAAAATTACAGTATTACAAGTTCGAAAAGATATTTTTGTAATATGCTTACTTTACGCCCGGTTTTTAGTAACAAGTAAAACGTATTACTAAACTAGTTTATGGTTCCAATTCAAAGGGTAATAAATAGATAGAGACTAGCTTTTACCCGCGACTCCGTCCGCGCGGAATAAAAAATAGAAAACGGGGTAAAAATTATCCTATGTCCGTTTCCTGGTTCTAAGCTACCTGCCCACCAATTTTCATTCAAATCGATTCAGCCGTTCTTGAGTTATAAATAGTGTAACTAACACGACTTTCTTTTATATATATATAGACTAGCTTTTACCCGCGACTCCGTCCGCGCGTAATAAAAAATAGAAAACGGGGTAAAAATTATCCTATGTCCGTTTCCTGGTTCTAAGCTACCTGCCCACCAATTTTCAGTCAAATCGATTCAGCCGTTCTTGAGTTATAAATAGTGTAACTAACACGACTTTCTTTTATATATATAGATTTATATTGTCAAGCGATAGTTGAAGATTTAGAAAACGTAAATAACAACAGTATTTGAAGATTGTATACGTTTGTACACGCGTGCTTAACGTTGTATTGTATGCATTCACAAAAGCAGAATTTGCATTTTATTTCATGAACAATAGAACATTTTCACGATTCGTTTCTTTCTGAAAATTTAAAGTAAGTAGATAGGGGAATCTCTTTTTAAAAGTTTGCAAACATTTCGCTTCCGCTGGCTGCGCGACTTTTATCCCAGGCCGGATTATTGTTTCCTGAACCGCTTTCGAGCGCGACTGTATTATTTGGAATATTATTCAAGTCCTACATTTTGTACTATTAAATAGACGAACTATTAATAATATTACTTTTCTGGAGATATAGTTAAAATTAAAAATTAAAATTATTAAAGTAGTTTTGATTGAAAACGATTTAATAAATTTTCATTACTATTTTAATCGTGTCTACAATTTTAAATTTTACTTTTTAAGTAGCTATTTATCCATATATGTTACTGTAAGAAACTCATAATATCCTATTTCGTTTTCTCGATAATATAGTTTATAGTCTACTAAATTTGGACAATAGTGGTAGACGCCAGCAAGAACTACATCTGTTGAACAAATTGACCGGCTCACTCGGTGAAATACCACGACCACACAAAAGATAGGCAGGTGAAGTGGAAGCAATTCCGCGCTACTGCCGTTGGTGCCGGAGGCCTAATTTTAGCCCTCTTCCTCTTTCCACTCTTTTACAATAAGGAAAAGATGGGAAGGGGAAATGGATTTAACAGAGGAGGGAATGCATGGGAAGAGGAATATTTTCTTTCTGTGCCTTACCTTCTCCGTTGATAAGAGGTAAGCAATGCATCTGAAAATGCAGATGTCTATGGGCAGTGGTCGCTTTGCTATTTCGCTGAACACATTATGGCAGCTCGCTCGTTTGTCACCTTATAATATAAAAAAAAAGTTATTTTCGGTTTTTTAGAAAGAAATAAACGATCAAAATATTTATTCATGAAACAAAATCTTTATATGCATCATTAACTTACATCTACTTTGGAATTATACCTAGAAGTAAGGAATTCGTAGAGAGCTGAGATATTTAATAATTTATTTATACGAAGAAAACATTGCTTTACTTTTTCATGTGACCCCCTTTATTCGGAAAGATGTTTGCGAACCGGCGACATTGTTAAGACAACTCTGAAAAAGTGACCGACATTTTTTGCTGACAGAATGAGCAAATGCGAATGTTTAGATGGATGAATGGATGGATGGATGTTTGTTAAAAGGTATCACAAGAACGGCTGCATGGATATAGCTAAAATTTGGTAAAGATGTAGTATATAGTCTATTAGAACTAATTATAATCTAGTAATTATCTTTTTTTAATTCGCCGGCGACAGTTATTACAAAAAAAAAAATACTTTTCTTAACCTTATTTATATGTCTAATAAGATGAAATTTTATAGACAGACTGATCTTTGTGCTAAATCAATCCAGATTCGTACAGCCCATTTGACTGTGCCTGATTATAGTAAAAGAAAATAGTTTTATCTTTTAATATTAATTTTCCCAATTGTGGCATTTAAATATTATGCTCATTGTTATAATGTTTTAAAATATGCAGAAATTAAATATGCGTAAATTACATTTCAATTTAATTTTGGAATGACCGCCAACCTCCAATAGTGGAGAGGCACAAGAAGAAGCAGAATCTCGGATTAAAAAATACATATTTTCTTGCTATAACTTACTCCACATAAAAAAGAGTCCACATAAAAAATACCATTTCCCTAAACGATCTATAAATTACAAAACCTAATATATTTGAACTTCAAAGAAAAAAACCCCGATATAAGAGCGAGGTGCGAACGTGTGAGAGATAAAGAGAAATGTTAAGTTAAGAAAATATTTACTAAAGGCTTCATTTCCTTTTCGAAGCATTGCCTGTATTAAAATGTGAGAATCTTATATTTGTTTCTACTGGTTTTTTTAGTATTTACGTTAGAACGATTTACATTAAGGAATTATGAGGTTGTTTTAACCGACTACAAAATAAATGACATGTTTTTTTTATTACAAGTCCAAATAATGTCATGAAGACCCTCTAAACTCTAAAGAAAGTTGTCTTCTTTCTTGTAACATGTCTATATTGTATAATTATTGTTATTTCGCAGTCGGTGCTTTTACTCAGAATCTTTTATATTAGACAAAAGAAATAGCTAAGCTGTTCAAAGACACGTAAAACACCGTGGAAACCTCATAACTATAGTCAATGTGTAGAAATAAATTGTTGTATCTCAGAAAAGGTAAGCCAGCGATATCAAGCCAGACAAATGTATACTGTTTTTTACTACTCATAAAATAATCTTGAAGTATATAATAATTTATTTTACTATCCCTTTACCTTGTCTTTACCATTTTGATAAATGTAAGACAGCACTTTGCATAAATTTGATGGTGAAACTGAATAAAATAAATCTAGGTTTGCTATAAAAGTATTTTGAAAATCTTTTAACTTCCTTTTAGTTTTACTAATATTATAAATGCGTAGGTTTATATGTATTTTAAAAGATATACTTCCAGAACGGCTCAATGGATCTCGATAATATTTGGCATGAATGTAGAAAAGTCTGAAAGAATACATAGACTAGTTACGCCTTTTGTCTTTATTCTGCGTGAACGGAGTCGCAGGCAACTGCTAGTTATTTGATATATTTAATGTCTTGGGTAACAGGCGTTGGTTAGTAAAATTCATAAAAATATAAGAACTATTTTTAGACGCTGTTAAAAAGAATTCTTTGTATATTTCTCTATTCGACCATTTAATAATCCATTGCATACTTCTGAGGTTTCTGACTCAAAAGAAAATATGATAACAATTTACTTTCTTGAGATGAAATGGACGGTATTTCAGGTACACGAAATGGCTGACTTTATGAGACCTACATATCAGACTGGCACAATCGTCTACAGCAAAGAAATCCTTCTTCACATAAAATTGAGGAATAGAAAATAAATATTATAATATTTCTTAACGTAGTCCTACATTTGTTAGGAATAAAATTAAAACACTCCTATTTCGATCGTCTGTGGCTCAGGGGTTAAGCACTTGACTTGCAATCTGCAGGTCCTGGGTTCGAATCCCGCCATGTAACAATGTGTTTTTCGATTATCGATTTATATATGTACATTTATCCGACGCACATATCTGAGAAGAAATTCAATGATGTGTGTGAAGTCAATCAACCCGCACTTGGCCAGCGTGGTTGACTATGGCCTATTCACCCCTAACTTGGGGTAGGCTCCGAGCCCCTTGGTGGGGACGTATAGTGAGCTGATGATGATGATGATAACTCCTATTTCTGCGTACTTTTGGTTAATAGCACCTGTATTGGTTCTAAATAATTTGTTTAATATTTTATCGTACCAGTGTAACGTAAAAAATAAAGAAATTTAAATTATCGGTAACTATACTTCCAGTGATAAAGGCAACGACCTTAATATAATTTTTATGTGGTGTGTACATTGAATTTACTAAATCTACATTGTGCGCTTTCTTAGTGACTGATTAACGACTCTGAGTGTGGTAGTAACAATTGTCCGTATCTACGTAATTGCCTTATGTTGTGTACACTTTTCTACATGTTCGTGTAAAGTAACATATAAATCGTAATAAAGCAGGTAAGACAAAGCCCGCGGTGTGTTCCAGAGTGAAATTTATCCGGCGTAACCGTGTCCAGAGACATAAATTAATCTTACGGATTTACGAGGAAAGGAAAAGGCGAATTTATGTAATACTTAGTTATATTATATCTATTATTATGAGATAACAGTATATAATAAGATTTATTCCAAGTATTATAAGATTTTATTGAGAAAT
This sequence comes from Papilio machaon, assembly GCF_912999745.1. Lineage (NCBI taxonomy): Eukaryota > Metazoa > Arthropoda > Insecta > Lepidoptera > Papilionidae > Papilio > Papilio machaon. The sequence continues at coordinate 1,109,879 of NC_059988.1, forward strand.
TGTAGAATATAGAGATGGTAAAGAGTGATTTAATCGAGTGCATAATGACCTGAATGAACGACAAGAGCTAAAACTTATTGATAATCTTTATATAACAATTATGTAATTTTGAAATATTCGGCCATAATTGTTTAAGTTATGTATAATTTCTTAGTTTACTTAAAAATAAATATTTAATTTATTTCTACCAAAGTACCAAAATAAATATTTAATTTATTTCTACCAAAGTACCAAAATTAATATTTAATTTATTTCTACCAAAGTACCAAAATAAAAATCTACAAAACTACCAAAGTATGGTTGGCGATAGGCAGGCCAGCGGTCGTGAATATTAAACTACAATATTTAGGTTTTTTAGAAACCGTAGAATATACTGTTACTAAAATAGATGATTATTTGGTACCGAATGTTTATAAAATGGCCAGGAATAATTATGAAATAACTAACTTGTACAGTCAGCTGCATAATTATAGTGGCAGTCAAGATATTCAAATATATAGTAACACCTAAAGTGATCAATTATATAAGTACAACCAAAGTCGTCAAATTAATTGAAGCATCCACTCTGCGCAAAAACACCGGAGCGTACACATCGTCAAATATATGGGTACATTCAAAGTGCCCATAATTATAGTAACAGATATAGCGTCAATAGTAACTAAGCATCCAAAGTATGCAAAAATATCGTAACATTACATAAGTAGTACTAATTTTATAGTAATGTTTCTGTAAACTTCAAAGCTTATTATCTTAAAGCACTCCTTTCCACCATTTACCTTAAAAAAAGTTAACGTTAAAACGAAGCCGATTTTTTTTGTTGGAAATAATTAGTTCGAGTTGAGAGAGAATCTATTCATATTTAAAAAACTTTGAGCCTTTTCTTCCCCGTGAATTCGCACTTTTAAACTTTATGCAGAAACTCGGTTTGAAGAATTCAATTGCAATTTAGTTTTCCACTTTCTTTAATAAAACCTGTTTGCCACGAATACTATTAGAAGAAATAGGGTAAAAGTGTATATTAAATCATTAATTATTTTATCGGTCGGAGCTGTCATAGCCGACTATAAATGACGAATGTTTATGATAATACTAGCTGTCGCTCGTGACTCTGTCCGCGCGGAAAAGTATGGAATAAAGTTAAAGTACTTATAACGTTCAGAAATAATTGTACGACATATTCCAATGTATTAAAATGCTAATCTTTAGTTTCTGTTTCGACATCCCTCTCATAACAATATCTCTTCACCTAACATTAAAAGAGTCTCCTCCAAAATTATTTTCAAGCGCCTGATTCGGCATCATTATGTTATGAGACTCCATTCATAAGTAGCCTTCTCGCTGTTATTGCTTATTATTGTACTTATTAATCTAGAGTTTTTATTTATCGTTTTCTTTTTCTTCTACATATATAATGTTTTATTAATATTATATACAATATTTTATTTATACTTACTTATTTCTAATATATATCTGTATTACATAATATTGTATTAGTAAAATAGTATCTTCAATTCATATCTGCCCTGCACATAATTATACTTTCCTCTCATATACCGGATGACTGGTAGAGAATGCCTTTAGGCATTAAGTCCTCCTTGTACTTATAAAAGTGCTAAAGAATAAATAAATAAAATAAATAAATAAATAAATAAAATAACAATATGACATCTTAAACAATCAGAAATAATGTTTTAAACGAGGATTTCAGTCTCAGAAACTGACTATTAGTTCCACCGATTGTTTAGTTTATTTTCTAATATTAGAAGTGGTAAATCATTTTACACGGAAATAATATGAGTGTCGAAGACATGAGATAGAACAGTTTTAGTTGTCCAACCGCAAACTAAATTACCTCACCTGAGAGCACGTGTGGCGTCTTTCAATCGAACTTTTGTAACAACGTTCCACAAACTTTGAGATCTTTGTAACGAATTCACTTAGAACAGTGTACTATTATGTTTTAACATTTCATATTATATTTATGTTCAACAATTTTTTTTAAATTATGTTAACTTAAATAATGGATGGAACGTGTTGAAAACGAAAAAAGAGGTACAGAATGGTCTCAAGAAGAAGCTTATGTCAAGCAGTGCATCCGTAAATCCTATGATGTAACTAAAGTCTTAATACAATTGTGGTAATTAATAAACCGAATAAAGAAATTAATTAAGATAACAATAAAAGTACAAGTACAGAAATATCGTCATTTCTAAAAAGATGACAAAGCAGAAAACTCTTTGTTTAGTAGTTCTGTAGATATATTATTGTATTAAATAATTCTGTTCTAAAGTAAATCCTTTAACGTTGCCTTTTGAATAATCCAGAGAGACGTGACTTTATATTATATAAGAGGATTACACAATAACCATATCTCAATAGATGTTTGCTTCTATCAGATTAAATGGTTCTTAATACCACGTTCACCTTTATACATTTACTAGCTGTCACCAGAGACTCCGTCTGCGCGAAATTAAAAAAAATAAATAGTAGTCTATGTGTTCTACAAGACTATGTTCTATAACTTTGCCAAATTTCATAAAGATCCGTTGAGCCGTTCCGGAGATACCTTCAAACAAACATCCATTCATCGATCCATCTAAATATTCGCATTTATAAAATTAGTATGCTTAGCATTTTATGGAAATTAACCAGCAAGTATTCAAAGATGTCCATCACTATCAAAAGAGAAGAAACAATCACTAAAGCTGCATAGGGCAAAGGTAAAGGAAAACTGATGCCACAAATTAACACTCAATGTAGTACTCGTATATATAAAACTTCGCCATATTGCGGAAAAATATGAAACTTATTACTTTGCGCAAAATTGAAGGTGATGTAATAAAGAAGTCAATTGAAGAGCCCAGGACAGGATTTTTATATTCTTGGTTAGGCTATGTCGTCTTTTAAATTTCTATGATTTATCGCTTTCTGCCTACAAGAGTCCGGAAGATAGGATACTAAATATCTCTCTACCATTAAGACACTAATAAAAAGTAAACACCAAGTAGCTTCTCTGTAAAAAATAACTAGATTATACAAGCAGGGTATGACATCATAAAGTTATAGACACGGAAGAGAAATAATTACTTAATACGCAATCACCTGATGTGTTTGAAGAGACAAGAACAGATTGGAGTGGTTATCAAAAACTTTATTGATAGTACAATTTTTTAACAACCTTTGAACTTAATAGCAATAATTTTTTATAGGTAATGAAGACTTTTTAATTTAGGAATAAATGCTAAAAAGTTTAAGTAGTTTAAGTTTAAGTAAAAAATATTGCCAAAATAAATGTAAAAAACTAGTAATCTGGTACATATGCTTTGTTGTGAACGAAACAGGGTCGGATTTTTAGAATCTAAGATTATAAATTCATTAGAGAGAACGCAGAGACCTTTGTTTTTTCTCCGCGGAATCTTAAGGACTGAAAACAAACGGTCCTCGATAAGGCTTTATTTCTGTTCAGACGATAAATTACTGCTTGCCGGCACAATTTACAAGTTTTTGTTGCCGGCTACCAACATTATCTAAAGCGTATTTTTAATTGTCAAGAACGAGTTTTCGTTCGAGATAAAGTTTTCTTTTTCCGGCAATAACAATAAGCGTAAAAGTTTTTAATGTTCCTTACAACAACTTACTTATATTAATAGAAGACAAATGATCAAGTAGCCACCTAAAATAACCAAAATAACAAAGTAACCGCTGTCCATAGACCTTTGACCGACAGAGGGGTCGCACAGAAAGAGGATACTTCCCCTTTCTATGTTAGCTGACTTAATTGCAAAAGTGACTTCATTTTTTTTAATCGATTGGTTGACATACCGGACTAAACTTTGTTTTATCTCTGAACCTCATTAGATTTATTTATTTATTTAAAACGACTATATGGAACTTACTGATTTTGACTTAGATGTAGTGTGGAAGAACACATAGACTACTTATTAACCTTTTTTTAATACCGTGCGGACGGAGTCGCGGGCGACAGTTATTATTAAATATACCTCTAAAAAGGGCAATCGAATTTTGAAATAAGAAAGTATTAAAGTTATAAGAACTTAAGGAAGAATTTCTATTGAAGTGCTCTTCGGACAGAAGCGAGCATCATACGAGCTATTATTACAGTTGGTTTGGGGCCAACTTTCTATTTGTGAGAACTACGTTCCGAACCTGTTAAGGTGAGATAATATTATAATACTCAAGTGTTCACTTATCGACTCCTAGACTACTTGACTCTTAAGTTAGAATACGAAGACATAATATTATTAAGGTAATGCATTCTCAAGAATAAATTAAAAGATATGTGTAAAGTCAACCAACTTACACTGAGCCAGCGTGGTTTACTAAGGCCTAGGCTCCAAAACCTACGAATGTCGTAATAGACTTTTTTGGGTTTTACTTAACTACAAAAAATAAGGGGATGTAATTTTTTAAAAGCTGGCTAGACTTTTAAAATACCTAAACGAGTTTGTAATCACATATGTTTCAGATATTATCCATAAGGGGCGAATTCGAAAATTAATTGGTACGTTAACGAATTCAAAATAAGCGTGTAAATCACGTGCAGTTTGCCAGACTTTCAACTCGCACGTGATTTGTTCCTTTGTTTCTACTGAATGAATTTATCCCCAAATGCTTACGCATTGGTACGCTCCTTCTGGACGCAACAATCGCGTGTGACACGCGCGAGAGAATCCCCGCAAATTCTTCCCTTCTGGACATGATCTCAATTCCATATGCCCAATATACAATAAAATAGCCATAAAATTCCATTGGCTTAAAATTTTTATTGATGCATAATGTTGTCACTATTATTTGAAAACTAGCTTTTACCCGCGACTCCGTCCGCGCGGAATAAAAAATAGAAAACGGGGTAAAAATTATCCTATGTCCGTTTCCTGGTGCTAAGCTATCTGCCCACCAATTTTCAGTCAAATCGATTCAGCCGTTCTTGAGTTATAAATGGTGTAACTAACACGACTTTCTTTTATATATATACTAGCTTTTACCCGCGACTCCGTCCGCGCGGAATTAAAAATAGAAAACGGGGTAAAAATTATCCTATGTCCGTTTCCTGGTTTTAAGCTACCTGCCCACCAATTTTCAGTCAAATCGATTTAGCCGTTATTGAGTTATAAATGGTGTAACTAACACAACTTTCTTTTATATATATAGATAGATGAATGAGAAGGATGAAAATATGTTTGCATACAAGTGGAACCCCACAGTAAGAAATACACGAAAGAAAATAAGTAGATATCACGGATTAAAGTAAAAGCATCTGCAGAGCGCTAACCGTATCGAGCCTGTCTTCTTGCTATTTAATTAAGAATCGCTAGACTTTTAACGCCATTTATCTTTGTTTATCTTCTTATTTTATTGTCTCGGAGATCGCGTTCTATTAACAGTAACGAAACGTTAACAATTTGAAATACCTTCTTTCGATACCAGTTGTTACAAATTAAATTCTGATATGTTACTAATTGTTATCTGGATTACATAAAATGGACCGACAATCTCGTGATTGAGGTTTCATTTAACAAAAACAATAGAAGTAAGCATGTCGTTTAAAATCCGTCCGTCTTCTGGAATGAATATTTTTTTAACTAAATCGTATATTTTTCTGTCTTTGAATATCGTTCGGAATGTTTTTATAATGTGACTTAATTAAGGAAAAGTATGACTGTTTAGTAATGTCGTAATCTAGAAGCAATAACGAACTATCAACTGCCGAACATCTGTACAAAAACAAATTATTATATCAACTTTTTCAAAGATCTCTCTTTCAGGCTCTCTCTATGTCAGGCTTTCCTTACAAACATGAAAAGCATGTTAAATAAAGCTTTATAATAACGAAGTTACAGCCTCAGACACGTCTTTTCAGAGAGTTACTTCTAGTTACTCTTAAACGAGGTGTAGGCTAAGCGTCATCTGCTCCCGGCAACCTCAAGTCCGGTGAAACTTTAAATACCTCTTCAAGACAAACGGTGACTGCTCAGTAACAAAAAAAAGAAAAAAAAATAGTTTTATTTTAGTAAGCACACATTTTTCTAACATTCGGCGCACAATATTTTAATCGATATCCTAATATTAGGCATTGAACATTGCAGCGTCATACAAAATATATTCTCGTCGAGAGATCGTACGTACTGACGTTTCGGAGTGATAAATGAAGCTACTGAACTGCACTGCAGTATTTCGCCTTACACATATGGATAATACAATGTTATTATTGTATGTGAACTGAAATATGCATAGTAATTTAACTCATATAAAACAATCAAATTTTAGAAATCAGTATAACTAATTGTAGCGATTGCAAGACTTATTCGGAATCCTTTAAAACTTGCTTCATAACTAAATAACTAATGGATATACCTCATTTAAATCTTATTTGATTAGTAACAGTGGTAGATCCCGTAATAACAATATTTGTTGGGTACACTAATGGGCCGGATCGAACGGTGAAATATTACGACCACACAGAAGACAGTCTTGAAGTGGAAGAAATTCCGCGTTTCATTCGATGAGTGTGCGTGCCGGATACCTAATTAGTGCTCTTTACCTTTCTTTTTCTTATAAGGAAAGGCTGGGAAGGGGAAGTGGATTTGGCGAAAGAGGAGACGCATAGGAAGGGGAAATATCCTCTATGTGTTCCTTTCTCCGTTGATTAAAGGTAGGCAACGCATCTGCAATTGCGAATGTCTATGGGCAGCGGTTACTTCGCTAGTCCGGCGAATTCAGGTCGCTGTTTACTCGTTTGCCACCTTTTTAGCCGACTTCAAAAAGAAGGAGGTTATCAATTCGTCTGTATTTTTTTTTTTTTTTATGTGTGTTACCGCGATACTCCGCCCCTGGTGGTCCGATGTTGATGAAAAATATTTTAATCGAAAGGAAGTGCTTGCAGGTGGGTCCCATTTTTTTGTTTTTTTTTTTAAATAACTAGAAGACTAGTAGATTTTGAATATAGCTTCAAAATTTGTTGCGAAGATTAGGGACATTTTTGCTTTCAGCGCTTACGTAGGCTAAACTATAGGACCTACATAAAAATGATGTATGGCGAATTGTAGCTCTTTAAATGTGCTAAATAAAAGTCAGCGATAGCATATATCTATCTTTTATAGTTTTCTCACAATAACCATTTTTTTCTTCAGAAACATCAATTAAATTCATGCCCTATTTCCGACGCTATTATTCGAGTTCAGTATTAACCCTTATGTAAATAAACATGTTCATTATCAAGATAATTTAATGTAGATTATATTTGCAATTGAAACTATATCATTCTGTCTAATAGTTTAGGAGATATCGTAAGAATAAAATTACGCGGAAACGAAAAATGCTACATGAAAAGCACAATTTTGCTTTCTGGACTTACGTAGGTCAAACTATATGACTTACATAAAAATGATGTCTGGAGTAATTATAGATCCTTAAATTTGCTAAATAAAAGTCTTCGGTGGCATATATCTATCATCTATGGATGTCTCACAAAAACCATGTTATTATGAACAAACTTCGATTAAAATGGACACGAAAAACAGCGCCGTAAGCTTACGGCACTATTATATTATATTCGATATGAATCCTTATCCAAATAAATATGTTTTATGGCAAGAGTATTAAATGCAGATTACATTAGCCTTTAAACTATGTAATTCTGATCAATAGTTTGGGAGATATTAAATAATTAAAAACTACGCGCATTCGAAAAATGCTAGTGCGGCGCGCGGCTGGACAAAATTAAAGGTACGCTACGATGTATTAGTTCGGTAATTTTCAATTTGTATACCGATTTTGATAATTATTTCATTGTTTAAAGGATAAGTGGTTATCTGCTGCATTCTAAATTAGTTTTTGAATTGAAATACACACATATCAAATAGGAAAGTCCTTTTCTTTATTTGTCTTATTTATGTCTTTATACGTATTAACGAAATTTGTAATTGAACTTCAAATTCACTAAAAATTGTGAAATAAAACAAAAATTTTAAGAAAAAAAAATAGCCGACTTCAAAAAAAAACAATCTCAAACAAAATGCACTGAAAAGTAACCTAAAAAAACCAATTTCAAACAAAATACACTCAAAAGTAACATAAAAAAACAATTTCAAACAAAATGCACTCAAAAGTAACCGAAAAAAAACCAATTCAAACAAAATGCATTCAAAAGTAACATAAAAAAACAATTTCAAACAAAATTCACTAAAAAGAAACAAAATAATGTCATGAAAACTCTCTAAACTCTAGTAGTTGCTCTCGTTGCGCTCTCTAATAGTAGGGGCTCAGTTTTCCGCAACTCCACGACAAGCGCGTATTTTGCGTGTCTCTAAACTCTAAAGAAAGTTCTCTTCTTTCTTGTAACATGTCTATATTGTATAATTATTGTTATTTTGGAGTCGGTTTCGGCCTAAGTAGGGACATAAACGTAAGTATGTCTAATACATCTCAAATATAAAATGTCATCTATTTACTTTGGCCGACACCGACTGCGAAATAACAATAATTATACAATATAGACATGTTACAAGAAAGAAGAGAACTTTCTTTAGAGTTTAGAGACACGCAAAATACGCGCTTGTCGTGGAGTTGCGGAAAACTGAGCCCCTACTATTAGAGAGCGCAACGAGAGCAACTACTAGAGTTTAGAGAGTTTTCATGACATTATTTTGTTTCTTTTTAGTGAATTTTGTTTGAAATTGTTTTTTTATGTTACTTTTGAATGCATTTTGTTTGAATTGGTTTTTTTTCGGTTACTTTTGAGTGCATTTTGTTTGAAATTGTTTTTTTATGTTACTTTTGAGTGTATTTTGTTTGAAATTGGTTTTTTTAGGTTACTTTTCAGTGCATTTTGTTTGAGATTGTTTTTTTTTGAAGTCGGCTATTTTTTTAATATATAAAAAAAACTATTGAATTTTATGACAAATATTCTATTCAACTCGTTAGAAATAAAAAAGTATACAACTAAATAAAAACAAACAGTTCAATATGTTATTGATATTCTGCATTCAACTCTCTTTTATTTTAATACACTTTAATGACATATGTATAGCATCTTTTCAAGCATTAATAATAATTTACAAAATTCGAACAAACCAACTTAAACCATTATGCAACACTTATGACTAGAGTCGCAATCGCTTGCCTCTCTATAAATAAGTTTTTCATTACAGAATTCAGTAGCCGGAAAACACACGCCTCCATTTCGAGAACATCGAGTATCTTTCACGGACACTGTAAAAAAGAAAAAAAGAAATTAATAATTAAGTTAATGGCCAGTGATAGTTCTGACATGTAAGAAAAAAAAAACTTAGTTACTCCACTAACTCTATTATTAAATACAGTTAAATAGCAGGGCTACTTTAATAGGTCACATTTGACATCTATCAGGTTTAATTACTTAGTGAGATGACCTGTTTAAAAGCATCGATTAAATTGAAAGAATCGATTCGGCTCCAAAAATTTGATGGTCGAATTCAGTTGTTATGAAATATTTTTATTTATTCGTTCCAATTTTTCTTCACTACACGTCGTCTTTAATTGGAACTTGGAGTTCCTTATCGCGCGTTGTGAAAGGGGGCTAGACGTAAAAAATTCTTACGAAAAGTTGTCACGACACTTTTTGCTATAGTATGTTAACGACGAATGAGCGCTACTTCACCATGGCAACGACGTGACAATATATAACGAAAATTCATAGAAATGAATGTACATCTTGTGAAGACTTAAGTTTTTTATTCATAGAATAAACATTAGTTCCTTCACTAATTAATCGAAAGGAACTCCGTTCCATCCGGGTGTCCCTTGACACCTCTCAAGTTTTTTTTTGGTATTAAACCAAAGAAGAATTACAAATTTATTACTTACCCCCATAACAGCATTCAATCCCTTGATTTCTTTGTTTAGGACATAATCCTAATTCTTCAGTTAGTTTCCCTTGGGGACAATCTTCGGCAATAGTGCAAATACCACCTTTCGAACTACAAGGAGATTCTTGCATTATGTTGTCGATAACACGAACTGAAATATTAAATACATTTTCATGTTTTGTTATAATAATGTCTAGTTTTCTGAAAGATAAGTTAAATTAGTAAAGATAATGTCCCCGAATGCCTTGTTATCCACTCCGTGACATTTCGCGTATGTTCTGTGAGGCCTTGGTATTTACCCGGTGCTGGAAGTGCAACCTGAACATACTTTAGATTATTATTACCGTCACAATCAATCAATCCAAGATTGAAGAATATTTACAAAGTCAATAAATAAATAATGCGGAATAACGGAGTATTCAACACATATTAGCAAGACGCCGTGAGATTAAAAAATAAACTTGTCATTAGACGTATTAAACCTTCATAGCCTAAAGTAGATAGTGTTTTATTGCTATAGAATATTAATTAAGTGATTTATTTCGTCACCTGACATCGTTGAATTGTTTCAAAACACAATTGATAATTAATTCTAAACACACAATAGCTGCTAAGTTGCAAATAGATTATCATCTTGTGACATTTTTTTATAGAACTTGCCTTTAGCACCTGGCGTCGTGTGTATATTTCAATATAAGACGACAAATAAAGTCTTAAAATCGTGTACGATAAGTAAATACATTCAAAACTATTTTGGTAAATTTGTACTCTTGGTTATAAATAAATTTCAGTTGTATTTTATCAAATAAACAATGTATTGTTCATCAACTATAATTTTTCATCCGCTTACAATCTAATAATAGAACATTTCGAACAATATGAGAATTTATATCAGAAAATATTAGGTCCTTACATATGAAATTGGGGTTTTTCGTACTGGCCACTTTAATCACGAATTTCTCCTCTTTGGTAAGGAATTCCAAATTCAAATTTGTACAGCTATAGACTCATGTATTTGTGGTTCGATGACCGTCATTCATTTGTTTTTTTCTTCTGTTTTTTTCTGTTTGCGTCACTCATTTTACAAAATGGAAAACTTAAAATATCGCATTATTTACGAGTACGAGTTCCGCCGTGGCACTAGTGCTGCGGAACCGACTCGAAGGGTGAATGATGTGTATGGCGGTCGTGTTGCAAAAGAAAACACAGTTCGTTTTTGGTTCCAACGTTTTCGTTCTGGAAATTTCGATCTGCAGAACAAGCCCCGTGGACGGCCTGAGACTCAAGTTGATAATGAAGAGTTGAAGGCTATTGTGGAAGTGGATCCATCGCAAACCACGTCCGAGTTAGCTGCAGGCTGCGATGTTAGTGATAAAACTGTTTTAATTCACTTGAAGCAAATTGGGAAGATTAAAAAGCTTGAAAGGTGGGTACCTCACGAATTGACTGAAGCAAACCGGCAAACGCGCGTCGACTGTTGCGTTACATTACTAAACCGGCACAATAATGAAGGTATTTTAAACCGAATTATTACCTGTGATGAAAAATGGGTTCTTTACGATAATCGGAAGCGCTCAGCGCAATGGTTGGATCCTGGCCAGCCAGCCAAATCCTGCCCCAAGCGAAAATTAACCCCAAAAAAGTTACTTGTAAGCGTTTGGTGGACTAGTGCCGGTATTGTTCATTACAGTTTTCTCAAATCTGGCCAGACTATTACGGCTGATGTCTATTGTCAGCAATTGCAAACCATGATGGAAAAGCTAGCGGCTAAACAACCTAGGCTGGTCAATCGCTCCACGCCGCTGCTGCTTCACGACAACGCTAGACCACACACTGCGCAACAGACGGCTACTAAATTAGAAGAGCTTCAATTGAAAAGTCTAAGACATCCTCCGTACTCCCCGGACCTTGCTCCAACAGATTACCATTTTTTTCGAAATTTGGATAACTTCTTGCAAGGGAAAAATTTTAACTGCGATGGGGCAGTCCAAATCGCTTTCAAAGATTTTATTGATTCCCGTCCGACTGGTTTTTTTTAGTAAAGGGATCAATGAACTACCTATGAGATGGCAAAAGTGCATAGAAAATAATGGTTCATACTTTGATTAATTAAATATATTATATTAAAAAATATTCGACTTTTTGTTCCTCCCATACAAAACGCCAATTTCATATGTAAGGACCTAATATTTACCTTTTATGTCTGCTGTCTATTAATATTTATCCAAGTAAAATGTTTGTACAAATTAAATACAATAATAGAATTTCTCCGTAAATTCAATAAAGTGAAATCATTAAATAAAGCTATATATTAATAGGGCTACTAATAAAAAGTTACTGAGAATTCGGGATAGAAGAATAATTGACTCAAAAACTTTCACAAATTTTAGTTTGTTTATTCTAAGATTTAAAATAAAATGAAATGAATTAAAATACAATGTATACTTACGGTCTTTGTTACACTGAGCAGTTACCAAAGCGAAAGCCACAAAAAATATTATTGATATATTCATTTTATATTCTCACGTGCACTCAGTTGAACCTCACTACAATGACTACTCGTATGTACGATACCATGTTTTGCCTGGAAATATAAACAGTATTTTATGACGGGAAACACTACACTGGCGAGGACGGTTATTAAAAGATTAAGGAAAACGGTTAATTCACGAGGTCTAATTCCATGGAAAGAAATTCGTTTCATATTTGCTGTCGATACAAACAAACAACATTATTTATCTGTTAAGCAACGTTGGATCATAATTCAAATTATGAGATTTATTGGAAGGTCGCTGAATGATAAATGTAAGTTATATTTATGAAATAGTTTAATTTTGTTAACAATTTATTGATTTTAGAAAAACATTAGCAAATAAGGGTCACATAACACAGACATTTTCAACCGCATTGTAGCCGTTAAAAATCGCTGCCTGCCAACAATCTGCACGAGGTGTACTGCACGAGGATGTTCGTGAACAGCGACCCTAATATACACATAAGTATGTACGTTTCAACATTCTGTAACATTTTAACCATAACCTAACCATAAATATTACTTCACACTTAGATTGTTGGAATAATCGTCATTGAAAAATAACGCGTATTCTATGCGTAAAACGTGAATACGAAGCTAAAATGGAACTCAGAAATTGTCATTTGTTACAATTGGTTTCTTGCTAATTCCTAAGTAAAAGAGGTGTATCAAGATCCCGCCAAAAGGTCCGTGGTTTCTGCCTTCTTCTGGATTGCGGAAGTGAGTTATGTTATTTTTTTGGTTAGGTAACGATTCGTTTTCGTGATAGTGTGGTAGAAGCCTTAATATGTAAATTTCTTCGCTTCTTTGTTCATTATTCGTGACAAATTTGTTTTATGGCGCTCTTTATCTTTTGTTTTGTTAATGATACGCTCTAATTTATTCGTAGCTTTTTATCTTTCAGTAGAATTGGGTGTACTTGAGACAATTTTATTTCTTTCCTGCTATACTAATTTGAAGTACTTGAAAAGAACTGCTGTTATTCGTTGTGTTTGTTCTTTTATATAGCTTCCTTGAGGTTAATTAAAGGTAAAAATGCTTTAAAATGTTATTTATTATGCTTAATTCTTCACTTACTAACAGTATTTTTCTCATTTAGTATATTTCTGTAACCATGGATATTTAACGAGGTTTAGACTAAGTGCCATCTGCGCCCGGCTACCTCAAGCCCGGGAAAATGTTAATGACTCTTCTCGACAAACAGAGGCTAGTCAGTCACAAAAATAAACTATGGATGTACTAAGAGTCGTTGGCTTAGGTTTTAAGCACTTGACTTGTAATCTGACGTTCTTGGCTTCGAATCCCTCCATGTACTAATGTGTTTTTTGATTTACGTATGAGCATTTATACGACGTCCTTAATTACATACCGGCGAAGGATTTCCATACTGGACGCATACTGGTCCAGTGTGATTGGCTTCTAGTCATCCCTAACTTCAGGTAGACACAAAGTGAGCTGATAATCTTAAAAAAAACCTTAAATTTAAATATCTACTGTTTCGAAAGAATAAAAGACCACACGTAATTCTTTTAACCTTAATGTAAACGATAAAAAATGATATTATTCTAGTGATGTCAGAGAGGTCATCAAAAATACATTAGCAAGATGCAAGTGTTTTTTTTTAAATACCACTCGGTGTCCTTTGATCCTTGCTTTATTTTATGTTGAAAATATTTATGTAGTATTATTAATTTTGTTGTCAAGTTATATTATATTTTTATTAGGGTATACTCGATTTTAATGAATATATTTCAACTTATGCTCGTAATCCAAAGAGATAGGGAGAGATAAAGGTTTTCCATTCATCGATCTGTGCACCTTTCATTTCCTTCTGTCACATTAGTAAACACAATAAGCGTTGGTTATGGGTACTCCTCTTCATCTTTCTCCATAACTAGTACTAAAGTTGATTTTGTTTTAATTAATTCTCTTACAAGACTCCATTAATTTTATAAATGTTCTTGAACTACTTGTAGGCATCTTAAATTTATGTTCTTTAAAATGTAAATACTTTACCTGATGCGATATCTTTAATGCTTCCTATTTGATAAAACATCCGCATGAAAACTTCGAACACACACAAAACACATTGTTATGTTTGGACGAGATCCAGTTTCCAATTTGTGCCCCAATACAAATCAATGGAATAAAACGAACACCGAACTCAGAAACGTTTAACGGGTACTAAAAACATCTCTTAATGTTCATTAGTCAGAGAAATCTACGCTAGGGGACTGCTTAAATATTTAATAAAAATCTATAATACTTATATAAATCGGACTTAAACACCAAAGTATAATTAATTCATTAAGAAACGACTTAACTCACGTGTGATCGTCTGGTGACGGCACCGACTAGTTTAGACCGTGAAGATGCATCGGGGGCGATGGGTCCGAAACTAGTCGGTGCCGTCACCGGACGATGACACGTGAGTTAAGCCGTTTCTTAATGAATTAATTATGATGTCTCCCGAAAGTTCAAACAATTTAACAACAGAGTATAATAGAAATTCAATTTTTGAAGTGACTGAACTCAAACTAAAACTCCGTATCACTTCTTTAAAGTTGTCAAAGGGAGTAATTTAGGCAAAGATAACGCAGATACTCCTTTGTGCGAGTACATATGAGTATTGTTAGTATACATATATGTTAGTTATCATATATATGTACGAGTATAAACTTTCAGAGGGTATCACGTGAAGTTTCACCATCTTGCCCTTTACTACGGAGGGTCGGCACAGTATGTACTACTCTACTACTCTTCTATAAATCTCTATCAATAGTCATATCTATTGACTCTACATTTACGGATATCCTCTTTTCTCCAATCCATCTATACTTTCTTTACATAAAATTTAACATCTTACTAATATTATAAATGCGAAATTTAAATGGATGGATGGATGTTTGTTTAAAGGTATCTCCGAAATGGCTCAACGGATGTTGGAATTTGGCACAAATGTAAAACATAGCCTGGAAAAACACATCTTATTAAGTTTTTCTTTGAATTCAACATGGACGTATTCGCGGGCAAAGCTAGTCATTTAACAAGTTAACAATTACTCTAAAATATGCTACGACAATACAAAAGGAAATGACATGTATATGTTTAAATTAAGGAAAATGTATTTCACGCATTTCGTCTTCATAACGTTAACAGCACGTTAATTGAAATTTTCGCGAAACCGCGAACTGAAACTAAACTGGAACGAATACGTTAATCACAAAAGTTCATTTCGAAAGCTTCGAGAAGTCTCTTTGTGCTGATTTGCATTGACAACACGACTTTGACGTGCGTACACTGAAAAACATTGGAAACGAGTCGTTTAATTAGTCTCTACATTGTTCTAAAATTAAAAGATAACAATCTGTAGACCTGCAAGAAAATTTAGTTTTTAAATTCCTCTGGCGTTGCGAATATTCATAGGAGTCGTTTCCTAATTTTAGACGCTCCGCTGCCCGTTTGCCTCCTTCCCCTGTATAAATCGCAAAAACAGATTAAATACAAAAAATCAAAGGAATTACATCCAAAAAAATAAAACAAAAGACAGTTTAATAACCAAAAACAAAACAAATTACACTTACAAAAGATATCAATTAAAGAGAAAATAAAAAGTTCTTGGCTAATGGGAAGAGGCTCAGCTGATGCTGCCTTCATCTTGACACTGAAGGCCGCGCTGGTTTTCAGCCTCCCCGTAATTATTTTAGCAAGGTGCTGGTCATTAAGTTGTTTATATTTAAGAAAGTTAGGTTGCTATAGTAACGGAATATAGTCTGATAGTTAGTTAAAAAATAAATAATAAAAATAATCGAATAATATGTGTGAGATACTTCAAAATAAGTGGAGCCGTTTAGGTTACCGGCGGACACAGAACGCGTAAATACAAATACTAATTAAAAATCTATTTAAAAAAAAATGTGATAACAAAAGGGCGTTTTTACAGATGTTTAGGCAGTGGAAATCCACCGGTACAAATACTGAAACAACTGACCTACTTCATTTTTATCTCGTTTCTATGTGAACGGATCCAAGAGAATAATCGAATCGGTTTACTTTACAATTTTATACTCTGCTATATGTCAATAGGTTTGTAGTACAAAAATTATCTTATTAATTTACATTCTCATTAAAATTATCAGCATGTCTTACTAATGCGAAAGTAACACTATCTGTATGTCTGTCTGTCTATCTTTCAAGCAATTTGGTACACAGTCTAGAGCCTGGTTGTTAGGGGTTGAAAGAGGGAATGGAAATATGTATGAACGTTCCATTTTTGCAGTTAAAGTTTGAAACTTATTTTTAGGCTGTTAATTTAAAATAATAAAATATGACATTTAAAGTTCGTAAAACTTTTACCCTCATGAGTGCGAAATATCAAAAGGGAATAGGGGATGAAAGTTTGCATGCCAATGTATAAGATTTATTTGAACGTTTTGTAATTTTTTTTGTTGCAATATTTTATTATTTTAAGTGCGGACGTAGTCGCGGTCACAGCTAGTCTAATATATATAATTCTCGTGTCATAGTTTTCGTTCCCGTACTCCTCCGAAACGGCTTGACCGATTCACATGAAATTTTGTGAGCTTATTCAGTAGGTCTGAGAATCGGCCAACATCATTTTTTCATAACCCCCTCCCCATTTTTTAACTGCGCGCGGACGGAGTCGCGGGCGATAGCTAGTAGTAACATAAATACCTCAAACACATTGCCATTCACTCAAACAGGATAATAAATAATAATAGACAGTGAGTCATACTAAAATCAACATATATACGAGTACGAGTATAATGTTTACAAACGAACAAACATCGTAATAATTATTTTTTCTATTAATCTCTTCTACCAAAGAAAGCTATCGAAAACAATTTATAGTTGAAAGAAATCGCATTGTCACGATTCCATTATTATAAAATTCTTTAGGAAAATTCACGATGACTCCATAGTTTCCGATGTTTGTTTTTGTAATTGCCCTTTTAAGCGGCTTTAGGATCAGATAGAATGAAAAATGATTGTGACATATTGAACAGGGTGATCAATCACTCGAGAACCTCTGCCGTATCCATCATGCGCAAAGACATTTTGAATATTACCTACATTTATACTTTGATCACAACATAACGATCACAAGCAAATAAATGCTTTGATAAATATGTCTCTGCGTGATCGATTATAACAGTTTAAACGTATTTCAATAATAATTTAAAATATGTAAGCACATTTGGTAACGTTTATTTCTTATCTTCTTAATCAATCAATCTTATATCAATGACAATGCCAAACAAAAGATTAGCTTTTTGTTTAATTTGTTTGCCTTTGCCTTTTAATGACTTTCCTCACCATCATTAGCTCTAAGCTCTAAGTTATGGGTGAATAGGTCATAGTCAACCACGCTGGTTTTTTTTTTTCTCTTTATTTTTATAGGGACTTTGGTTCATATGAACATGTCAGTCCCATAGGAAACAACTTACAATATCATTACACATACATTTACAAGAAAATAACAACAACAAATAAAAGCAAATAATGATAACAAGAAAAAGTATTTACAATTTTATAAGGCCTTCAAAACCATGCTGCGGACTCCGTCTGCTAGGTCCGACAATGGTTGGGCCAAGGCACACAGAAGTTCGCCAACATTGAGTCTCGATAAATTGTGCTTTCTAAAACCACGCTGGTTGTTAAGTTTTCCTTCACTTTAAGAACGTCAGATAAATGCACATATGTAGATCGAAAATCGTAAAACACGTTGGTACATGGCGGGATTCGCACCTAGGATCTACAGATTACAAGTCAAATGCTTAACTTCTGAGCCATTGACGATCACTCTTAATGGCTTTTTGGCTTTTAATTTAATATTTTTATCTCTCAATAAGATTGTTCCTCTCCGCAAAAGATGCCAAAGCTCTATAAATACTAATTGTCGTCCATTGGTCTAAATACAACTGTAATTGATAATCATAACTTTTTTATTCAGCTTTATATCTCTATATATATATATACATACTTCTTTTCCACATTAACTTTAGTTGTTTACGTTCATCCGTTCTTGCAATTTCTTTAAAAATGGATACAAAGTTTTCGCTTCAAATTTTAAATCTGTTATACATATAAAATGTATAGTTCTAATTACTTTTTTTCTAGTTATTTTTTCTTTTAAATCTTACTCGATTTTTTTTTTGTACTACAGTTTCTTCTCTTGTTTCTCTTTCAAAAATATAGCCGTTTACACATTAAAATGTCACCGTTGTTATTACAAAACGCCTACACGCGCTCAATTCCATTACGAAAGCTTCCGCCCGCGGGAGCGATAACGAATTCACAAACAAAATGTTTGACAGGTGAATGACATTTACAAGGGTTTATCTAAAGTTATATACTCCAGCGAGCATAGCTATGGATATACTAATTTTTAAGTGAATAAACTTGTTATCTACATTAATTACACTTATAAATGCAAAAGTTGGGATGGATGGATGTTTGTTTAAAGGTATCTCCAAAACGGATTAACGGATCTCGATGAAATTTGGCACAGATGTAGATTGGAAGAACACAAAGGCTACTCATTTTATTTTCTAATTCCGGCCCGACAAAGTTGCGGCCAATAGCTAGTATAATATTACTTTTTATTCCGTTTCCTTTTTTTAATTCCGCGCGAATGAAGTCCCGGGAAAAAAAGGTAGTTAACATTCTGATATTCATTATGACAATATTAATATTAATATATGAATATTTATTAACTAGTTGTCGCCCGACACCGTTCGCGCGAAGCTAAAAAAATAATAATAAGTAGCCTATGTGTTCTTCCTGACTATGTTCTATATCTGTGCTAAATTTCATCAAGATCCATTGAGCTGTTCCTGAGATACCTTTAAACAAACATCCATCCATCTATACATTCGCGTTTATAATATTAGTAATATACATTTTTATTTTATTTTATAAATCATAATATACTTAAAGAAGAAGATTTATTCAAGTCAACTTGACAAAAATTTAACTTTACTTTTAAATTCAACTCGATGTCTGTTAATTTAAAAAATCTGCTAAATTGAATACAATATTTGATTCCTAAGCTTCACGATCTATAAACCGTTATATTAAAATAAATTGAATAAACTAATGGAAAAATATTTAGAACACGAACACTATGGCATTTTAAATCTTGTGATGTTCGTAGTAATGCTCCCTCGATACACTCGTATGAAAAACAGATTAATCTTGAACGAGAGTCGCATCAGAGTTGCACTCGAAGAGTTAGGATTACAAGTCATTTATCTTCATCAGTCCCTAAGGACTTGCACTGAATTTAAATATAATGTAACTAAAGTTTGTTACATTTTTTAGTTTAACTAAGTATAGCTTTTCTTTAAATTATTATTTTTTCTTTTTTTTTTAAATGAAAGTCAATTAAAGTTAAACAAAAATGTACGTAAGCTATTTGCCTTGAGATTTTGGGAAGTAAAGAGACAGGAGATGGGGTGGAGTCAGATAGAAAGAGGAAAAGTCGGTTTTGATTAATATTTTTCTTTAGTAATCTATTTTCTATATCTAGAATTAAAGTTAACTTTGTAACATCATATAGCTTAAGAATAAGGTTTTATATAAATTACTAGCATCTTATAAAATATTTTGACACCTCCATAACTCGAACAAGAGGATCCCATGTAAAATAATAGTTTTATAAGAAGCAACAAAGTAGGTTATTGTTGGGCTCGCGCACGACCAAATGATTATTAGTTCGCCGTCGCTTTAACGCCTTGAACGTTATGTTACTCTTAGACGTCATTTTCACCAACCTAACCGAGCGACTCGGGCCGCACACAAATGCTAAGCCACATATGCACATTGCTCACCGAGTTAGCAGTTGCTTTAGTTTCTCATGCTAGTGAAAAAGGACTCTTAACGCTTCTTTATACAAGTCGTAGATTACATTTCCACTAGTCTTTTTAGTACGAGCACGCTTGCTTACGGTCATATTGGGGTTGTTAGTCGGGCTAGTGGAAAAATGGTTTTAACGCCCCGAACGTTATGTTAGATTACTTTGTTATAGTTATCCGCGTTCCGCTCGAGCAACGTTGTGGTAATAAATTTTGCGTTAGATTAAGTAGATTTAGTATAAGCAATACGTAAAGGGAATATTCTTACCCCCGTACGTGCTTGTCAGAATGAATCCCTTTATTTTTTCAGCTTCTGTTTACTTATATATGATACGATGACCAGTTAACTAACGGATATAAAATACGTTTTGATTTTCGACTTTTTTATTCGTAAACATATCGGAACTTATCGAAAGACAAAAGTTCTACTTATTATGCCAATAGTGTACTAAAAAAACTTGAGAGGTGTGTTGGGACACCCGGATGGAACGAAGTTCCTTTCTATTAATTAGTGAAGGAACCAATGTTTATTCTATGAATAAAAAACTTAAGTCTTCATAAGAAGTACATTTTATTTCTATGAATTTTCGTTATATATTCTCACGTCGTTGCCATGGTGAAGTAGCGCTCATTCGTCGTTAACATACTTACTATAGCAAAATGTGTCGTGACAACTTTTCGTAAGAATTTTTCCGTCTAGGTCCCCTTTCACAACGCGCGATAAGGAACTTCGTTCCAAATGTTTATTATATTAATTTAATTAAATTCGATTAAATTTTGTTTTTATGTCTATTCGACATTCGGTATTTAAATATCAACGAAATTAAAAGCAAAGATGGACAAACAAAATAATAAACAATGGTTGTAAAAATACGCTTTGTGAACATGACGCCTTTTACATGTCAAATGATTGTATATAATGATAAACATGTATCTAATTAATTTTTTTACAGAACAAGTTAATTGTCATATGAAATGTTCAAGCAATTCAGATGGAATTATGTTACATTTGTTTCTGTTTTTTGTCTCCAGTGAACAAATTAAAAAATGTAGTATCGTATGATATTGTCAGTTTTATTCACGTTCGTATGTGAATCAAATAATTGTGTATTTTCAAACGAGGGCAGAACAGTGAAGTAGACCAGTACGATACTAACAGCTACTATATGAGTACATCGCCGAGATATCGTTCATTGTTTTGAAAGTTTGCGTTCATAAAATAGCTGTACTGCAACGCCTGGTTTGTACTCGTGTGAAAATAGCATAAGGAAATAAAGTGAACTGCAGTAATACATTCACTTCTCTAGGAAACTTGGCCGACGCGAGGCGTAATTGGCTTCCATCCAAATTAAATACCAAGTATTTGATCTTAGGTTACTAGGGAAATGTTATTGTTCCCTTGTGTACGTTTTATGCATTGATACAAGTCAAAAACACGACACTTCATTAACTCATGAGAATAATTCTATTTATAAGGTAAATATATTTTTCTATGCATTGTAGATAAAGTCACGATCGTAAACACTTATTTTGTTAGATAAAACATTAAAATTTGAACAGTGGTAGACGCCAGCAACAACATCGGTTGCACGAATCCCAACAATGCCTCTGAAATCGCCTTATGAAATACCACGAGCAAACAGAAGACGGAGTGAAGTGGAATCAATTCCGCGTTTCGTATGATGAGTTTGGTGCCGGATGTCTAACTTTAGTCCACTGCCCCTTCCCACCCTTTTCTTATATGGAAAGGATGGGAAGGGGTAGTGGATTTGATGAAGTACGGGATGCATAGGAAGGGGATATATTCACTTTCTGCGCACCTTTCTCTGACGATTAAAGATAGACAACACATCTGCAATTGCGGTTGTCTATGGGCAGTAGGCGCTTCGCTATTTCATCGAATCAGCTGGCTGCTTGCTTCATTTACCACTTAAAAATATTTATAAAAAAAATGTATACTGTCAAAAAATCTAGCATTGTTAATTTGTAAATAGTATTAACATTGTTGTTTCACGCGAATGCCATTTGTTTATTTTCTCGCCACCTAAAAGCAGATGCTATATAACCTTATTCTATCTAAGCTATCTGGATCCGCTCATGCTACATGGCAATAAATTCTAACTAAGATTAAGTGGATTTAGTTAGCCCTTCGTAAAGAAAACACTTTATCCCAGGCTATAGTTTGGTTTTCTAACACCGTTAAAAAAATGTGTATCCTTTTTCTAAATTTATATCTTTGTTATTCCTTATGCAATTATTAATAGTAATTTTTAAATGTTAATATAAATATAATAATAACGTAAAATTATCAAAATATTTATCTTAGAACTGCTTAACGTAGAGATCTATGTATATAAAAGAAAGTCGTGTTAGTTACACTATTTATAACTTAAGAACGGCTGAATCGATTTGACTGAAAATTGGTGGGCAGGTAGCTTAGAACCAGGAAACGGACATAGAATAATTTTTACCCCGTTTTCTATTTATTTTTTTCCGCGCGGACGGAGTCGCGGGTAAAAGCTAGTTATATATAAAAAAAGAAACTTATTCTGAAAACACAATAGAAAAAGACATTGTTACATGACGGGATTTAACCTGGACCTGAATGTTATAGTCCGGTCAGGTGCTTAACAACTGCATCACAACGAAGTTAAGTTTTTAATATGTATAATATCATTCTATCTACATTTGTTTTAGCTAAATATGTGCCCACATTGTAATTGAACCCTTCTCAGATCACATCGCTAAGGCTTTGAACGGATTTCCTAATACTTCATGTCAAGATTACAGTTTTCGGAGAACGTTTTACAACCAAAGTTAGCAGATAGAGAAAAAGTTTTTATTTACTTCGTAATAAATTTTGTTCTTTAGTTTTATAAATCTTATTATATAAATTTATTTTACTTTAATATTTACTTAAAAATTATGGGTGAACCACACAAAACGTAACGTAATCTGGACTTCTAAAGGAATCTTTGCATAACAGTGGAAAGAGGCATCCGAGAATTTAAAAAAAAATCGTAAAAAATTTAACCTAAGTAAATCCAAACAATGAATAAATTTTCAAAATGGTTCAATAGTTTTTTTTTAAGAGATAGAGGCCAAACGATCGACGTGGATCGAGGTGATCAACGACACTCATGTATATCCGCAACACCAGAGGAACTGCAGATGCGTTACTGTCCTTTAAGAAAATGATTTCGGGGCCTATTCAATACAAACAAACAAATTAATAATTCCAGTTCATATTAGCATAGATCCTAGTAACTTATTATCTATATATATAAAAGAAAGTCGTGTTAGTTACACTATTTATAACTCAAGAACGGCTGAATCGATTTGACTGAAAATTGGTGGGCAGGTAGCTTAGAACCAGGAAACGGACATAGGATAATTTTTACCCCGTTTTCTATTTTTTTTTATTCCGCGCGGACAGAGTCGCGGGTAAAAGCTAGTTTATAATATAAATTGCTAAGAATGTTGGGTGTTTTTTTTACGAGCGAAATTAAAATTAACTTCGAATGATAAAATTGATGATTCTTAATTTAGATGATAAGGTACTAGATAAGAGATTTAGCTTTTCAATTGTGTAAAATTCAGATGGAAACATTTTGGAAACTGATAAATTTAATTGATATACTATGCAAATAAGTTTTTTTCCTTTCAAAGCTCGTCCGACAGAGTTATTTATTTTGATTTACTTCGGCCTCCTTCGTAAGCCACTGTTTAATCCTCGTTTTCGTTGTGGAGAAAATATTTATGGATGTATTATTTCATTGTCTTTGTAATCCTTGTTAATCCGTAATAGACTTACCTAGAACTGCCCGTGATCATACTACGAAATGAGAATTTATTTTACAATGTTTATGATTTAGTAGAACACAAAAAAATCGTCCAGGAGATACAAAATATTAAAAGTAATTAAAAAGGGTGAAAAATATATAATATTGAACTGTTGATAGATGTTTTATGAAATGAAATATAAATGGAATTACTTCCATATATTCTGCGTGAAATTTTCTAATCCGCATTGGTCCAGTTGAGTAAGGCCTAGTCAACCCTAACATATAGATAAGACCCGAAATCCTCAGTGTGAACACATATGAGCACTTACATATTAATTTCAAATAATCAATATAACAATGTACCATATATTAAATAGTTTCAGCTTTAGCCTATTTGGAATAATAACAACAAATGTGTTCAAAAATATTTTTGTAATATTGTAATTTTTCCTGTAAATTGAAAATAATATGTAAAAATGTGTGTCTATCCAATTTAATTATTATTATTATTAAAAAATAAAGTTGATAGTATAATTAGTAATATCAAATAATAACAATTAACCCATTTTAATTCGACATCGTGTCACAATCTGAGCCATCTTAAGCCGGGCGTGACCCACATTAAATTTGGATAGAGGCCAACTTAAGATTTGTGTCAGCCAACTGTTCACTGCACATGCTTATGCGTAAAGCTGCGTAGTAATTAAAAGTAATTATGAAAGTCGAGCTTTAAAAGCTTGTCGGGGTGCTTTAAGTTTCATTTGCACGAGAAACTTTTATGTGATTTTGATACTTTTTATTTTATAAGTAAATTCTCTTTGCCTTCCTCATACATGAGAAATAACCTTATTAGCAAAGAAAATGTCAGTAAATTTAATAACTACATTAATAATAACGATTACAATGAACTTAAATGTGAAAGAAAAAATCCATATGTAGACCTGTGTATTCGATTAAATATTAGATACTAGTTGTCGCCCACGACTCCGTTTGTGTGGAATTAAAAAAAAATGATAAATAGTCTATGTGTTCTCCCAGAGTATATTCCGAAGATACCTTATAACAAAAATCTATCAATGTAAAGTTTCCCATTTATAATATTACTAAGTTGATTTAGAAAATTGTCTCCCAATGCACTGAACTGAAACCGTCGCAATTTGTCATACGTACTGTCTTAAAAACAAATAGTATCAAAAAAATTAAAACTAAAAATAGCAAAATTTAAACACAAAAAAGCAACCTTGAAAAGAATGAAAATGCAGGTAGTAAAGTGAGCGAAACATGCTGAAGTAGACGAGACGAGACGAGGAAATAAGACCAACTGGAATACTAGTTAAAATCCGTGGTTTTAGCGGAAACATTGTTTGCACGACCCACTTTATTAGGCTCAACTGCGCGTGGCCCCCAGATTAGCGGTTTAGTACGACGAGCACAATTTTTCTCTGACTCAGGTAGTGCAACACTGTTTGTAATTAAAGGAGATTTGTGGTTTGACACTTAGTAAATTACTGCGGTTACTGTAGACAACGGTAAATGGTAAAGATTTTAAAATACAGCAATAAAGCCACAAAAATTTCTTGTTACGTTAATACTAAGTAAGCAAGAGATTACGAAAACTGACTTTTATATAAGACGACGGTCGTAGGTAAGCATTTACATCAATAGTAACTTTTTAATAATTAAATATCTACAATCTTATTTAGTGGCCCCGCTTGCTTTTCAGTCACTAGTTTTTGAACAACAATGATTTGTTTATTTAAAGTTTTTCGCAGTAGGTGGCGGGCGGGTGCGCAGCTTTATTCAAAAAAATTGTTAACGTTACCGCGACGATGCACACTCTGTATTTTATAACGTGTCACTTTTGTATGCCTCAGCTGAATGTTGTACGGCTTTTATATTTTATTAGAATACACAATAAGTAACTTTGCTATCTCCTACGTCAGGAACATTGCTTTTTGATAAGAGAACTATAGAAGTAGTCTAACAGTGACAGTGTAACAAAAATGTTTCTTTTTTTAAAATATTTTTGGTTTTACGGTATAGGTATTCGCTTTTTACAGCAGTTTAGCACTAGAGAGAGCAGCGATGACTCAGAGGTTAAGCACTTGACTTGTAATCTGCAGGTCCTGGGTTCGAATCTTGTTATGTAACAATGTGTTTTTCGATTTTAGTTTTACATACACATTTATCCAACGTTCTAACGATGAAGGATAACATCATGATGCAACCTGCACATATCTGGGAAGAAATTCTAAGATATTTATGAAGTCAAACAACCCGCATTGTGCCAGCGTGGTTGACTATGTCCTAATCACTCCTAATTTACGGTAGGCTCCGATTGGGGAAATATAGTGGGCTGATGATGATGAGCACTGAGATAGAACTGTATGAGTAGACTAATTGATCTCATTATGTTTGCACGTTGTTAGAAGGCTTCCTTCAATAGCACAAAATTGCAGAAAAAAAGTTTAATATGAAAATTAACCTCTTGAAGAATAAGTTTTATAAAGTAATTGGCTTGATGAAAAATACATAGCTAATCGTCAGTTTCCATTGTCCAAAAACGTGCTGTCATATGTCTTGTATTCTTAGAAATAACGGGTAACATAATGTCTTGATTAATGCAGTGAAAACCCATCGGTAAATGAAACAAACATATATTGTAAATTACAATAAAATTGTATTTCATTCCTTGTAACTCTTTTGATCAAGAGCCTCATGAATAATTGAGTACAATTCATAAAAACGTCATATTTATACCAGTCGAGGTGAAACATGAGTTTTATATGATTTTTACGTTTATAATGTTGCTATATTTTAGGTAACAATATGTCGACTCGTTTGTACTCTACGTTTAACTTATTATTAATATCGTTTATCGCATAAATCCACTTGGCACACTTGGGTAACACAAATCGGTATTTGGCCTCTATCCAAAACTAGTCAGGTCATAAGGAGAGCTTAAGACGTATCGAATTACGACTTCACTTAAAATATACCCTTAGTTTAAAATCATTTAAGAAAGTTTTATGAAATTTTTTCAACTTACAGTTAATGATAATAATTGACGTACAAAATTCGTATAAACAGTCCCATACTGGAAAGTCCTCATACTAAATCGCCATCGACTTAGTACTTGTTAAATGTGTTAGAACATGGGTTCTATGTAGGGACTATGCGGCCTATTTTCCAATATGGTTGAAACTTTGAGAACCTATGCTGTAAGGTTGTCAATTTGCACCTTGGCCCTTATTCGGATGAGCTTTAGAAATTTACATTAAGGCTCGTTAAATATATTCCCTTTAAGTGCGATAATTTTGAAGTAGCACGCTGCTAAAAAAAAATTGTCGCTTTTTGTATTTGTTCATTACTAACTAATTATTATGATAACTACCGTCTAATATATAAAATTCCTCCGAAACAGCTTGACCGATTCTCATGAAATTTTGTGAGCATATTCAGTAGGTCTGAGAATCGACCAACATCTACTTTTCATTTTTTTTATTAACTGCCTGCGGACGGAGTCGCGGGCGACAGCTAGTATTTTATAATAATGATACCCGTAGAAGGAACATCGATGCCCGTATCAATAATATTCGGGTTCTTAGTCCAATTATCAATTTTCTTATGTTGTCGATAAACTGATGGAAATATAACATGTGCTTTGCTTTTAGCACGTTTCTGTGCAAAAAGTGTACCAGATTAAGTAATCCATGAAGAGAAATTCGTTAATTGAAAAGTCTCGAAACCACAAATCACGCCGACTCCGAATAAAAGCTTAAATAACAAAAGTTTTCGAAGTTCCGCCGACACAGCGCCAGTAATTTGGACAACCTCATGACATTGACGGATTCATACAAAACAACGCCATCTTTCTGTTTAAAGTGGTTTAAAAAAAGTTTTACTACAAAAATACTGTTAGACATTGTTTAGTTAAACAAGTGTTTTAACCTTTTGACCACCGCCGATTGATATTATTGATGCCAACGTGGTGATATGTTTTACCATAAATATGTACACCACAATGATTTCGGGTACAAGTACTTCATTATTTTATTGAAAAATATCGCATTTCGCATAATAATTTTACAGTAACCATGAATTTTCAAAAATCCGCGCTGGTCACTAGTCTGGTATAAAAGTGTTGATGTATATTTAAGCTAAAATGTATTTAATACACTAAATTTTTATGGTAAGGCCCTTATTTTTAAATATATACTGTATTACTCCAAAAATACAGTTAGAAATTGTTTTTTAAAACAAAAAGTTTTAACCCTTTGACCGCTATTGTTACTTAGGACCCCAACTTGGTTGTAATAGAATATGTTTTACCCGCGCTATAAATACTTTGTTATTTATTTGTTGAGATGGCATTTTAGAAGCCTACGCATTATCATATTTCATTATTCATGTTTTCTGGTAATGTCTAATATTAGTGGGCGATAAAAGGGGTGACAAATGTTTAAGCTTAATACAGTAATTGAAACACTAAGTTTTTTATGACTCATAAATTTATTATGATGTGTTTTATTGCTTTAGTTTTACTCTTAAAATTGAGATATTAAACAATTTCATCACATTGTAGGTAACGACAAAGAGAATCTTGAACGATTAATGACAACGGAGGTCATCATTTCCTGTTTCTCTCCGACTCACCGGAAATTATTAAAGGCTCAGGCGTTGGACAAAAATTAATTCAACCGTTTCGTTAGACCTTTAAGGCAATGGTTTTTTAATAACAGTCTGTGATGAACGTTTTCTTTTTTAGATTGTATTTCACAACGATTGATATAATTAATAATTAAATTAATTCCAAGCATTAACATTTTAAAAAATAAAGGTTTTTTTTTAAATTACAAGGTGGCAAACGAGCAAGCGGCTACATGAATTCGCCGAAATAGCGAAGCGATCGTTGCCCATAGACAACAATTGCAGATGCGTTGCCTACCACCAATCTACGAAGGAGGAGACACACAAAAAGAGAATATTTAACTTTCTTATGCATCCTCCTTCATCAAATCCACCTCCCCTTCCCATCCTTTCCTTAAAAGAAAAGGGTGGGAAGGGAAAGTGGACTAAAATTAGACCTCCGGCACCACACTTCCACTTCATGCCTGTCTTCTGTGTGGTCGTGGCATTTCACCGGGCGAGCCGGCCAATTCGTGCGACGGATGTTGTTATTGCTGGCGTCTACCACTGTTCTTTTACTCTTCTGATTTACCTCATTGATATTGACAATCTTACTAATATTATAAATGCGAAAGTTTAGATGGATGTATGTTTGTTTGAAAGTATCTCCAAAACCGCTAAACGGAAACAGAAATTTGACACAGATGTAGAACAGTCTGGAAGAACACGTGGTCTACTTATTAGGTTTTTTATTTTAATTCTGCGCGGGCGGAGTCGGGAGCGACAGCTAGTACAGTTTATAAATTGACAAGTTTTAACATTTTTGATACCATCATTAATATAAAAAATAATACTAAGTAAGTAAGTAAAGTAAACAAATGAAACATTTAAAATTTTATCGTCTTTTAACTCTTGCCAAGTCCATTTTTTAAACAAAATAAATTACCATAGTATTCATCTTTAGAGAGGAGTGCCGCTAAGGGTCCGAGTGCCTATAATCCAATTAGAAACTTGTCCTGTTTATCATTCTAAATGTGTTCGAATATTACATCGTAATTGTTATTATTGGGACATTAATTGTTAACTTTGGAACTTGGCCATACAAGTAACAATAAATGTCACTATATTATTAGAATTAATTCGTTTATTAAGACGGGCATTACCCAAAGCAACACAACAAGTTTATGTGCACTTAAAAAAATGAAATTCCATACTTATTGAATTAAGCACGTAGTTATCTTTAATTTTTTATGTCTAAATTTAAGAATATTGAAGCGACCGCTGCCCATAGATATACTCAAATGCGTTGCCTACTTTAATCAACGGAGAAAGGGACGCTCAGAAAGAGGATATTTCACCTTCCTGTGCGGCTCCTGTTCCGCCAAATTCAGATCCCCTGCCCATCCTTTCCTAATAAGAAAAGTTTGGGAAGGGAAAGAGGATTAAAATTAGGCCTCCGGCACCACACTCATCAGACGAAACGCGGAATTGCATCCACTTCACGCCTGTCTTCTGTGTGGTCGTGGTATTGCACCGGTCGACCCGGCCTATTCGTGCACCCAAAAAATTTTGTTGCGGGATCTACCTCTGTTAAATTCGATTTATTTATAAGTATTCACCGTAGCAAGATTATCAAAGACAAGTTTTTAAAAATTAATAGTGAGATTTCACTCTAATTATCTACAAAAAAAAAATTAAACAACAATATATTTTAATACAAGTCAAGAAAAACAACTATAAAATAACATACAATACGCATATGAAAATCTAAGCAAATGTCTAAAGTCACAAACGGTCTCCTAGCATTTAACAAAGCTTAGGGAGGCAATAAAATAATCTACATCACAAACAGCCACAAAAGCCTTTAGTGGGGACAAAGCTTAGGCTCAAGCTTGTGACGGAGCTTTTGAAATAAATCATAATAAAGTATTGTGAAGCCCGAATTCAAAAGCTTAATACAGTAGGTGTTTGCTGAGATTGAGTTGGAGAAAAAAAATATTGGAAATAATCCATTTAAATACTCTAACATCGATACTAGCTAACCATTTATAACAAATGCAAAGGTTTAGCTTAATAACGTCAAAAACTACTCTATCTTTGAAGTTGTTACCAAATTAAATATAAAAAAAGTTATGAAATTCATGTAAATCAGTCAATTAAAAATTAAATTGTAATTTACTGCCACCTATAATCATCATCTCCTTGGCCTTTTTCCACTCACGTGTGGTCGGCATACAAGGTTTTATAAACCTTAAAGTTTTGGCTTGAGTTTTTACGACCTGTCGCCAATCTTAAAATTAAATATATTAGGTAAATATTTCCAAATTACTTCTAAAAAAACACTAACAATTAAAAATTCGTCATAAAACATTGTAAATAGACCACATCAAGTTCTTGTCTTGAAAACGGTCGGGGCAATCGGCCCAGTTCTGGTGGCTTGGATGAGGAGGGAGCACGGTGCGGTAACCTTCCGTCTGGCGCAGGTGCTGACGGGGCATGGTTGCTTCGGCAGCTATCTGTGCCGGATTGGGAGGGAGCCGTCCGCGCAATGCCATCACTGTGCCGATTGTCCTGCGGACACGGCAGAGCACACGCTGGCGGAGTGCCCTGCCTGGGCGCTGCAAAGGCAGGATCTCGTGGCGGTAGTGGGCCCAGATCTTTCCCTGCCGGCTGTAGTACAGAGGATGACGGAGTCGGACAGAGCCTGGAGGGCCGTCCAAACCTTTTGCGAGGTAGTCATTTCGCAGAAAGAGGAAGCGGAGAGGCTGAGGGAGGCGTCCAGCCAGGACCCCATCCGAAGCCGCCGCAGAGGGGGGAGAAGAAGGGCTTTCGCCCGACTTATCCCTCCTTAATCGAACTAGAGTGGCGGACTAGGGGGAAGTCCGTCACTCAGACAAAGTAGTGAGGACGCACAGGTTTATTTATTTATTTATTTATTTATTCTTTAGCACTTTTATAAGTACAAGGAGGACTTAATGCCTAAAGGCATTCTCTACCAGTCATCCGGTATATGAGAGGAAAGTATAATTATGTGCAGGGCAGATATGAATTGAAGATACTATTTTACTAATACAGATATTATGTAATACAGTAATACATTAGAAAAAAAGTAAGTTTAAATTTATAAATATTGTACATGTAAAAGAAAGAGAATAAGATAAATACGAACTCTAGATTAATAAGTACAATAATAGCGAGAAGGCTTCTTATGAATGGAGTCTCATAACATAATGATGCCGAATCAGACGCTTGAAAATATTCTTGGAGGAGGCTGTTTTAATGTTAGGTGAAAGATCGTTCCACAGTCTAACAGCTGTCACAGAGAAGGATTTATCCAAGAAGGACGAGTGATGAATAGGCGTGGATAGTAAAAGATTATCAGAGGACCGAAGAGAAAGCTCGTGATTTTCACACAGGAATTTGAAGAGGTCTTTTAAATAAGTGGGGTAATTTGTATCATTTAATACTGAGTAAAGAGTGCAGAGAATACGAACGTTCCTACGTTCTCTGATGGGCAGCCATTTTAGTTTTGATCGGAAATCCGACACATGATCGAACTTGCGAAGGCCATAAATATATCGTATGCAGTTATTAAGTAGTCTATCAAGCTTATTCAGTAAGTCGGTATTTAGATCAATAAAACAAACGTCGGCATAATCAATAATGGGAAGAAGAAGGGAATTTACTAAAGTAAGCTTTGTTTTGACGGGGAGGAAGTGTTTAAATCGGATGATAGAATGGAGAGATGCATAGAATTTGCGACAAATTTCTTTGACATGGGCTGACCATCGCAGCTCGGAGTCAATAATGACACCCAGATCCTTGACTGTGCTCGTAAACGGGATGACACAACCGTTGAGTGAAAGGGACGGGATGTCATCAGTAATGATTTTAGTTAACTGGCGGGAACTACCTATAATGATTGCTTGGCATTTGTGTGGGTTAATTACGATGCCGTATGCTTCAGACCACTTTTGGAGACGAGATAGATCATTATTCAGTGATAGTATAGCAGAATTTAGGTCATTGACTGATGCAGCACTATATAGTTGCAGGTCATCGGCATACATGTGGTAATTGCTTTTGAGATGAGGGGAAAGCAGATTTATAAAGAGAGAAAAAAGGAGAGGGGACAGTAATCCGCCCTGGGGGACGCCCGTGTCTACTTCAAGCCAGTCGGACACAGTATGACCACATCGAACAGCTTGGCTGCGACCACGCAGATATGAACTGAACCAGTCAACGGAGAAGGAAGAGAAATACAGCTGGCTTAAAAGAGCTAGAAGGAGATCGTGGTCGACAGCATTGAAGGCGCTACTGAAATCGACAAGGACAAGCACTGTTATCATTTTAAGTTCCATGTTGGAACGAATATCCTCAGAAATTTTTAATAAGGCTGTTGTAGTACTGTGACCTTTGCGGAAACCGGACTGGAAGGGATTAAACACTTTGGCATTAGTGAGGAAGTCATTGATTTGAGTGAGGGCAACTGATTCTATGATTTTGGAAAGAAAAGGCAGAATTGATATAGGTCTGTACTCGCTAGGTAGAATGGGGTTAGGTGTTTTAGGGAGTGGTATCACATGGGCTTTACGCCATAGTGCTGGAAAGGTACCAGACGTGAGGGAGAAATTTACGATATGTGTGATGATAGGTAGTACTTGGTCAATAATGTGCGTCAACATGACGCGTCCAATGTCGTCGCATCCCACAGCTTTGGTTTTTAGGGAGTTAAATACTTTTCTAATACAGTCTTCACTAGCTGGCGCAAAATAGAAAGGAGTCGAAATACAAGGGGTTTGTATAGATTTAATTTCATTGAGGGTGTCGAATTTCATTGTTGGGGAAATTTTAGAAATGTTAGTGAAGTGGGAATTTAAAGTATTGGGATCAATATTAATTTTACTATCCGTAGGCAATTGCTGGCCTACTCCGAGGGACTTCAAAAATTTCCACAAAGCAGCGGGAGATGAAGTTTCAATCTGCTGGTTAATATATCGACGTTTAGCGTTACGGATAAGCTTATTGCAAAGATT
This sequence comes from Papilio machaon, assembly GCF_912999745.1. Classification (NCBI taxonomy): domain Eukaryota; kingdom Metazoa; phylum Arthropoda; class Insecta; order Lepidoptera; family Papilionidae; genus Papilio; species Papilio machaon. The sequence goes on from NC_059988.1 coordinate 1,143,605, forward strand.
ACGAATAACTTTATAAGAAGACCAGTTCAGTTCGTTCCTTTCGCGTTTGAATATGCGGAAAGCCCGATCTCTTTTCTTCATCACGTTACGTATGGTTTCATTAAACCATGGTGACGGTGGGTGCTTCAATTTGACAGTATGAACTGGCGCATGTTTATCATAAAGTTGAATGATTAATTTGTTAAATTCTCCGACTTTGTCATCGACAGAGGCAGCCGCTTCGACCGCGCTCCAATCAATTTTTTGGGCGTCACAGTGCAACAGATCGGTATTCATCCGAGCAAAGTTGCGTTTCTCTAAGACTAAGGGTTTATGTTTAGGAGATTTCAATTTAAATGAGCAAAAGATGAGGTCGTGATGAGAAAAAGCAGGAGCAGAAAATTGGCCGTAATGTGCAACTAAATGGGTATGTGAGGTTAAAAGTAGGTCGAGAAGAGTGTCTGTGGCACTAGAGTGGTGCGTGGCAGTTAGTTTTAAAATATCCAAATTAGCTGACTCAATTACATCCTTTAGTTTTGAAGAACGAATATTGTCGTTGAGAAGGCACGTATTAAAATCCCCCATAACTAAAAAGTGCGTATAAGTTCCCATGAGGGATTCAAAAATGTTTTCTAACTCTGAGAAATAATCGACATTAGGAGGGCAGTAGATAACACCTAATATAAGTTTAACATCGGAATCGATCTCGAGAAAAAGGAATTCAGCATTTGCATGGTAGGCGGAAGCTGACTGCAGGATTATTTTATATGAGTATTTACTTTTAATATAAATTGCTACTCCACCGCCTCTTTTATTTGTTCGGTCGTTCCGCACCAGAGTAAAGCCGGGGATAGAAACCGAAGTTGACGGGATAGACGGCTTGAGCCAGCTTTCAGAGATAAGAATGGCATCAATGTGGGACGATTCAAATGATTCGTGCAGGTCTGCAATGTGTGATGGAATACTTTGTGCATTGATGTGGCAGATGTTAAAGTTTCTTGGAAATAACTTAAACGTGTTTTCAAGATTCTCGCCTAAAGAAAACAATTTGTCGTCCGAAGTACTGGAGTCGGAGTTAATCAAATCAACGGAACATAATAAATCTTCATCACTATTACTCATTATTTAAGTTTAAACAGTTTTGTTGGCGGCTATTATATATAACAAAAAAAGGCCTATCCTAATAAACAAAATAAGAGTATATATTGCAGAAAAAGAAAAAAAATAAATAAATAAATAAATAAATAGGAACAATGAATAAAAATAAAAAATATTATGTATAAATACACTTCAAAACGATCTGCTTCAACTTCTCTCAATATGCTCTTTGGCCCCACCGACGGTTCCCGCCTTGTCGTGGCGGTGGGGCTCTAGTACCTGTGGGATTTTCACCCACGGCGAAGCTAAGAGGAACCAGGGTCGGTTCGGCGTGCAGGACTGGCCGCTTGTCCCCCGGAGCCGCCAAGTGTAGCGCGCCGGGCCGGCCCACCTGGGGGGGAGGCCTCCAGGGGTGGACTATGTTCGCGGGTCTGCCCCTGTGAGGGCCTGTAGGTAGGGCCGCGGGGGGTGTGGGCGGGTACTGGTTTATCCTGCCACCCTGCATCCCTCGTGGCCGGATGTGTGGTGGGGTCGTGGGGGCTGCGGGTGGGTACTGGTTTATCCTGCCCCCTGCAGCCCTCGTGGCCGGATGTGCGGTGGGGCCGCGGGGGGTTTGGGCGGGTACTGGTTTATCCTGCCACCCTGCACCCCTCGTGGCCGGATGTGTGGTGGGGCCGTGGGGGGGGGGGGGGTACTGGCTTATCCAGCCCCTCTGCGGCCCGGTAAGGTCGACGGCGGGACCTAACATCAGATCCGCCGTTGGGGGCTGGGGAGGTGGGACAACCGCCTCCCCGGCTTCCATAGCCCTGTGGTGGCAGGTACGGGGGTACCTGTCACCCGCTTCAAAGGGCCAGGAGGACGGCGCGCCTTGGTTCCCGGCGCGCCTCCCCAATGGAGGTTGGTGGGCTTAGCCCACTATCAGTGGAGGAGCTGCTGCGGCGGCTAGCGCAGTCGGGGCCGCGGAAGATATGCGAAAGCAGTACCCGTGACCCCGACACTATGCGCAGTAGGAGGAACAGAGGTGGTTTAGCGGGTATGCTCCCATTAGGGGAGAGAATCTCGCATAACTACCGTGTCCCCCCCGGGACGCGGCGTATGCATAAAGCATTCCCCTCTTAAAAAAAAAAAAAAAAAAAAAAAAAAAAAAAATATGCTCTTTGGGGGACTACTCTCTGTTAGTCGGATGAAACGCTGGTAGAGAATTAACAAAAATTTAAGACAAACCAAAAAAAATATATATACAGATTATTACAGTACAGGTTTCCCGTGCAACGAGAGGACGCAAACATGTTGAGGAGGCGTTGTGGCCAGTCACCATCGGGGCGTGCGATGAATACGCGCAGTGTGCCCGCGCCCTGGTGCTCGGTGAGCTGAGGGAAACAGTGGGGTTTTAGTCGGTAGGCTTCAGTCTAGGGAGAGAGTCCGACATAACCACCGCGCCTTTCCCCACTAGGGCGCGGTGGTATGCGTAACGCATTTCCCCACTATAAAAAAAAAAAAAAAGGTTTAGCTTAATAACGTCAAAAACTACTCTATCTTTGAAGTTGTTACCAAATTAAATATAAAAAAAATTATGAAATTCATGTAAATCAGTCAATTAAAAATTAAATTGTAATTTACCACCTATAATCATCATCATCTCCTTGGCTTTTTCCCACTCAAGTGGAGTCGGCATACAAGGTTTTATAAACCTTAAAGTTTTGGCTTAAGTTTTTACGGCCTGTCGCCAATCCTACTTGACAATTGGTTATTTTCAATTGTACATAGTTTTAATATTTTATTTTATGTATTTTTTTAACCTAGACATAGCGAAGCGCGGATTCACATGGTCACGGGGAAAAATCATGTGACCAGTGCAAGAAATATGAAAACAGAAAGTAAGGTAGGGGCCAACAATGCCTTCGACGCCCTTTACCGGCTTGTCAAAGAGGCTGAACTCGAGATAAAGAAATTAAAAGAAGGCAAAGATAATGATCGGGAGGCGCAGGGTGGGGGTTCAGCGGAAAAAGAATGCCTCGGCTCTCCGATTTCGCAAACGCCCCTCCCTGCCCCTCCAGAACATTATATTAAAAAGCAGGAGGAATTTATTAAAAAAATAGAAGAGCACAGTATACAATTGGAGAGAAATAGCAAAGAAGTAGAAAATCTGAGGGAAGCACTTAGACAGGCTGGTAACAAAGTGTCACAAGGTACTTACGCGAGCGTGACGGCGGGATCGTCGCAGAGGTCGCCCCTGGGTGTAGGGGCCACGCACTCGGTGGCGATCTCTTCGAACGTAGATACGGACACCGGGGACCAAGTTCTAGAAAAAATAAGAAAAGTAATTAATGCTAAGGAAGAAGGAATAAGAATAGACAGAGTCAGGAAGATACGGGATCGAAAAGTGATAGTAGGATGCAACACGGAAGGGGAATTAAGCCGCGTAAAGGAGAGGCTAAAAAAGGCTTCCGGAGACCTGAGAGTGGAAGATGTGAAAGCGAGGGATCCCTTGATTGTCCTGATGGATGTGTTGTCATTTAACAGTGACGAGGACATCATCAGGGCAATCAAGGGACAGAATAAGGATTTGATGAAAGGTATTGGAGAGGAAGAGACAAGAATGGAAGTCAGGTTCCGGAAGCGGGCCAGGAATGTCCACACGTCCCACGTGGTGATCAGGGTTTCTTCCCTGGTCTGGAGGCGGTTCACGGAGGCGGGAGTACTGCATGTAGACCTTCAGCGTGTACGAGTGCTGGACCAATCCCCGCTCGTTCAATGCACGCGATGCCTAGGGTACGGGCACACCAAGCGCGTCTGTACGGAGTCGGAAGACTGCTGCAGCCACTGTGGTGGCCCGCACATGGCATCGGCGTGTACCGAACGGCAAGCCGGTAAACCGCCCTCCTGTCGCAATTGCGCACATGCGAAATTCGACGGGAGGGAGCACAACGCGTTCAGTGAAGAATGCCCGGTGCGTAGGCGATGGGATTCCCTGGTGAGGTCATCTATAGCGTATTGCTAAGGTGGCCCCAGGCGTACCCAGCAACCCTAACACCGGGCGGCCCCTCTATCACGTCGTGCAGGCCAACCTGCAGCGGTCGCAGATAGCCACGGCGGAACTCATCCAAGAGGCGACCAAACGTAAGTTTGCGTTCGCCTTAGTCCAGGAGCCATATATAGGCAATCGCGGGGAGATGAGGCAGCATCCAGGGACAAGGACAGTGCAATGCGCCAGGAGCCTAACCACCGACTCCGTGGTTAAGGCGGCCATTGTACTGTTCGACGACACCATAGATGTCTCCCACTGTCCGCACCTTACAACGTGCAACATTGCGGTTGCAAAGTTGAGGACCGCGGCGTGGGAGATCGGGGTGGTGTCCGTCTACCTGGAGCCTGATAAGCCCATCGAACCGCTCCTGGACCAGATGGGAACCGCCGTGGAACGACTCGATACCGCAAACGTGGTAGTGGGAGGTGATCTGAACGCGTGGAGCACTTGGTGGGGCAGCCGGGAGGATAACGCGCGGGGTATTGTAGCCGCGGAAAAGCTCGACCAGCTGGGTCTGCATGTGGTCAACGAAGGGTCTGAGCCAACGTTCGAAGTAACCCGAGGAGGTGTGCGCTTCTCCAGTCGCGTCGATGTCACTGCATGTTCGGCCCACCTGCTAGGCAGACTGCAGGACTGGCGCTTATCGGAGGAAGTATCCAGTTCAGACCACAGGGCAATTCTGTTCGAGCTAAACCTGGGAAGGTCCAAAGGAACCAGCATCGCTTCCTCCACCCGGAAGTACACTACCAAGAAAGCCAACTGGGTAGAGTTTCGTAAGAAACTCGCCCAGCTGTGGAAGGATGAAAGGGTTACAGTGGAAGAGATTGGAAAGATAGAGACGGCTGAAAGATTAGAAGATATGATAGGAAGGTATGTGACTTCCGTGGTGGAGACGTGCGAAAAGGAATTGCCCAAGGTTAGCAGCAGGAAGAGGGCAGGATTGCCCTGGTGGACCGAAGAGCTCTCTCGACTCAAGACCGAGGTCTTGAGGAAGAAGAGGCGGATCTCCTCCGCCGCGCCAGTTCGCAGAGAGTGGGTCGTCAAACAGTACATCGACGCAAAGGAGAATTACAAGCGCGAGGTTAAGAACGCTCAGACCCAAAGTTGGAAACGCTTCTGTGGCCGCCAAGATCGGGAATCCATGTGGGACGGGATCTACAGGGTGATACGCCGTACAGCCGTGAGGAAGGAAGAAGCCCCCCTCGTTAAAGACGGTAAGGTCTTAGAGGGGGCGGAATCAGCCAGGTGCCTAGCGGAGGCATTCTTCCCGGAAGACAAGCCGGAGGGAGACGACGCGGACCACAAAGAAACGAGAATAGTGGCCGATAGGGTAAACGAGGAGTCACATGATAGTTCATGTGACCCCCCATTCACACGGGCAGAACTCGAGTGGTCCGCGTCAAGTTTTAATCCAAAAAAGGCACCTGGCCCCGATGGACTCACGGCTGATATTTGTCTAGTCGAGATCACTCTGGATCCGGACCTCTTCCTGGCGATAGCGAACAAGTGTTTAAGCCTCTCTATCTTCCCTAGGAGGTGGAAAGAGGCAGCAGTGGTAGCATTACCCAAACCCGGTAGGGACGACCTCACGCAGCCGAAATCTTACAGACCAATAGGCCTTCTGCCGATATTTGGAAAAATCTTAGAAAAAATGGCTGTAAGACGTGTCCGGTGGTATACTGCGCCGTCGATAAGCGGGCGCCAATACGGATTTATGCCGCAGCGTTCTACCGAAGACTCCCTCTATGAGATGGTCCAGCACATCAGGTCTCAGCTCTTAGAGAAAAAGATCGTTGTGCTGGTATCATTGGATATAGAGGGAGCCTTCGATAACGCCTGGTGGCCCGCAATCCGGTGCAGACTGGCGGAAACGCGATGCCCCGTAAATCTGAGGCGCATGATCGACAGCTATTTTAGCGACCGATCAGTGCGCGTCAGATTTGCGGGTGCGGAGTACGCGAAATGTACCACCAAGGGCTGCGTGCAGGGTTCTATCGGGGGGCCTACATTTTGGAACCTGCTGCTGAATCCCCTCCTGGTGGAGTTAGATAGCGCGGGCACACACTGCCAGGCTTTTGCCGATGATGTGGTCCTGATGTTCTCTGGGGAAAGCTCTTCGGAAATACAGACTCGTGCCAATGCGGCCCTCGCCCTTGTTCAGAAGTGGGGGGTTAGGAACAAGTTAAAATTCGCGCCTACTAAGACCAAGGCAATGGTCCTCACTAGGAGGATCAAATACGACTCCCCACGTCTGAACATGGGCGGAAAGCCCATTGAGCTGGTTAAGGAGGTCAAAGTCCTGGGCTTGACAGTTGACGATAGACTCACCTTTAAGACGCACGTTGCAAACGTCTGCATCAAAGCGCAAGGCATCTATCGTCAACTGTCAAGAGCTGCCAGAGTTTCCTGGGGGCTGAACCCAGAGGTCATCAGGGCCATATACGTGGCAGTAGTGGAGCCCACCATTCTTTACGCGGCCAGCGCGTGGGCACAGGCGGCGAAAAGGAAGGGGACCTTGACGTTGTTGAACCGGGTGCAACGGGGGTTCGCGCTGAAGATTGTGAGGGCGTACAGGACTGCGTCCCTAAACTCGGTACTAGCACTTGCTGGGTTGCTTCCTCTGGACCTTCGGGTCCAAGAAGCGGCCCTCCTTTATGAGGTAAAGAAGGGTCACTCTCAGCAAGTGCTAGGGGACCTTGATTTGGAATTACCAGTCCCGTACGCCCAGACGCAGCACCCGGTGCACCTGGAGGGGCTGCAGTTCGACTGCATGGCGGACGGTGACGAAGTGGCCCAGCGAGCTGCCGTCGATGTAAATATTTACACCGACGGTAGCAAAATTGAAGGCAAGGTCGGCGCGGCGTTATCTATCTGGGATGGCGCCGCGGAGACTCTCTGCCGGAAATTAAAACTGGGAAACTTCTGCACCGTATACCAGGCGGAACTGTTGGCCCTGCACGAGGCAACCCTGTTTGTAATGAAGAGCAACCGACGCTCGTTTGGTCTTCATTCCGACTCCAGGTCCGCCCTCGAAACGGTAGCAAAAGGCGATTCCCTCCATCCCCTAGCAGTGAAAGCGAGAGAGAATGTACGAAAGAGCAGAGAGCAAGGGAAGGATGTCAGATTATATTGGGTGAAAGCGCATGCCGGGGTGGAGGGAAACGAAAGGGCGGACGTACTTGCAAAGCAAGCTGCGGTCGGAATGAAGACCAAACCGAACTACGACAAGTGTCCCGTTTCATACGTCAAGCGGCAACTCCGATTGGAATCGCTTGAGGTATGGAACGGGCGCTACAGGGACGGGGAAACTGCCTCAACAACCAAGGTCTTCTTCCCAGACGTCGTACGCGCGTTCCCTGTGCTCAGAAAAATAGACCCGGATCAGGTACTTACCCAAGTTTTCACTGGGCACGGGGGGTTCTCCTCGTACTTGTGCAGGTTCCGCTGCAAGGAGAGCCCCTCGTGCATTTGCGATCCGGGTACCGAAGAGTCCGTGCTGCATCTTCTCACTGAGTGCCCGGTATCTGGTGCGATGAGGGCCGGCGCTGAAATAGAGATGGATAGTAAGATAAATTTGGAAACAATAAGTACATTAACACAAAATAGAAAAACAAGAGAAAGATTTTTACAATATTGCAAAGCGTCGGCCCTCCAAGCCATAAATAGGAATAAGACATAAAAATATAATTGACTCACATTCGTAGCTCTTAAGTATTTATTTTATATAGCCCTTTTGCCCTAGAATTAGTTTTTATTGCTTTTTAAACTGTAAATAGATATATATATAATTGTAATGTTATTTTATTGAAAATTTTATTGGTTTTATTTTATATTTTAGTAAATTATGTTTTAAATGTAAATAGATAGTATTATTATTATAGTATTATTATTATGGTATTTCAATATTTATAGTAGTTAAGAGAACGAATGTGTTAGTAATCTAAGTTTTATGAAATGGTTTTTAATACAAATAAATAAAGAAATAAATAATATCCCGCACCCCAGGTCCCTGACCTTGATCATGTTAGGGGAACGAGAGGGCGGCATAGAGCCGCCCATAAAAAAAAAAAAAAAAAAAAAAAAAAAACCTAGACATAGCAATAATATTGTGATATTAGATTTAAGATTTTATGGAAGTTTATAACCGCACCCCAGGTCCCTGACCCAAAGATATGTTAGGGGAACGAGAGGGCGGCATAGCGCCGCCCATAAAAAAAAATCCTACTTGGGAGGAATATTTTAAAATTAAATATATTAGCTAAATATTTCCAAATTACTTCATAAAACATTGTAAATAGACCACGACAAGTTCTTGTCTTGATAACAGTCCTGTATTTGTCTTTAGAAATTTTACTCACTCCAATAGATGAGGTCGATCTGGTCATCCGTAGTGCCATCTATAAAATTATTTTATATATTAGATTAAAATTAAATAAGGAGTGAAAAACTTAACTATAATTAAACTATAATTAAAAGTTACTTGATTAACATGAAATTGCCTATTTACTACATCTAAATCATTGGTAAAGAAGCATTAAGAACTTGTTTATAGAAATGTTCACAGGTCTGCGAACAACATTACAAAGACCTCTATAACCGCTATAAATTGCATTTAAAGCCAACTAGCCACTAAAAGCTACTTTTACAACGTCCTAAACTGCTACATAGATCTGTATTACGTGCAAAGGTGTAATGAAATATTTGAAATAAAATATATGTGTATCAATCCTTATATTCCTAAAAGCTTTTTGTATAAAGAAATTATAGAAAGTTTATATTAGTTTTGTGAATAAAATTATAACAATGTGTTCTGACTGCAGTTACACTTGTTTGATAAATATTGTCATCCCCTTCATTCTTTTACAAACAAAGACTGCATTTTAGACGATGTTTTACTACGTTGTATGAAAAGTTTGACAATGTAATTTCCATAATAGGCGTTGATTTTAAATGGACTGTACATTTGTTTGACCCAAACTGAATGAAAGCTGCTGTATAAATTATAATAATGTATGGCAATTAGTAAAGTGCTTGTTCTTTTTGGGAGAATTCAAATTATGTTCTGCACAAAATTATTTTGCTGCAACACCAGCCCCGATGCTGTGTGTCCAGTGCGCGCAACGCGTCGTAGTAACCTTTTCACTGTTACATCATTGTGCAGTTTTATCTTGTCACTTAAAAACACATTCTCTTTTTTGACGTTTTCGTTTTTTTTTTTGTTTTTTTCTTAATTACGTTTTTCATTTTTCTAATATAGATTCATGTTAAAGTGTCATCGACTTTTTTAAAACTAACTAGCTATTTATATAACATATTTGCTTTTGTCGGACGGGTATCTACCTTCTTTAAATTGTATTGTGACAAGCTTACATATTTACACTATGAAAAGTATGAGTAAAAATTTGAATATCTTCAACCTGACGTTAACGTAAACTAATGAAATAACATCGCTGCAAAAAATAACTATCGGAATTTTTTTACTGAATTATGTAGCACTATGAATAAAGTTTTCTTGATAAATTTCTGAGAAGTGTTGTTATTTTTTTGTTCCTTATACAAAGTTTGCGTTACCCAACGCCTCTGCTGTTTTGAATCGCTGTAAAATTCTACAGACTTCTACATTAATTGGCATCAGGAATGTTTATTTTTTTTTTTATTTATTATAAGCGATTTTAAATTATAGAGATAACGAGAGTTATAATTTGATCACATAAAATTTAATGAAATACAATTTGAAGAAATCTATTGCATAAATTGCATTTCTTATTTTTTTTTCCTGTTTCGTTGACATAGGGAGGAATACCGAATCTTTGGTCAACTTTTTTCGTAAAAAATAAATTAAATAATTAAGTATTTTAATTATAATAATAAATAGCTTTGATCCGCGACTCCGTCCGCACGGAATATAACAAAAAACTTTATTAGTCTATGTGTTTTTCCAGACTATGATCTACATCTGTGCCAAATATCATCAAGATCCGTTCTGCCGTTCCGGAGATACTTTCAAACAAACATCCATCCATCTAAATTTTTGCATTTATGATATTAGTAAGATTTTAAACTTAATCACAGCTTTTAATCTTTATAAGTTATCACAATGTACCTTAATTAATAATAACATGCGTTCGGACTCGTGAGATTTGATCTAGAATCGAAACAACATTGTAGACGATTCTATAAATATTTATTGCGGCAAACCTTTCATTTGAATAATGCATGTTATTGGATGCTCCTACGCAAAACATTTGCATACTAAAGGTTGTGCAAACATCATTTATAATGTTTATCTATCTCAATACAATTTAAATAAATAAATAAATTGGAAAGCGAAAGCAAGGAAAGGATTAAGACTCAAACGAAATTAATTATCTATTGCTTATCATGTAATTAAAAATATACGTAATAATAGAAATAGAAAAAAGTAGAAATGTGTTTTATAAATAACATTTATCCTATGATAAAATTCTCGTGAAACATTCTACTTTATAGATACATACAATTTAATTACTGCACGATCAAATTTCCCGCAGCAAAACTAAGCTACTGTATGTTTTTTTCAGTAGAATCTAGAATAACAAGGATCTTCTTCAAGTTATTCACTTTCATAGAGGTACTATATTAAATGAAAATAAATAAACATATATATAAAACTTATACATATAAAAGAAAGTCGTGTTTAGTTACACTATTTATAACTCAAGATCGGCTGAATCGATTTGACTGAAAATTGGTGGGCAGGTAGCTTAGAACCAGGAAACGGACATAGGATAATTTTTACCCCGTTTTCTATTTTTATCCGCGCGGACGGAGTCGCGGGTAAAAGCTAGTATTTAATAAAAACTAATGTAATATTTTCCCAATAAGTGTCTCCAATAAGTTTACATGAAATAAATAAAGAAATAAATTAAAAAAAGTGACTTTAATTGTATACTTATGACGAAAATACTGAATAATACATGAAGTTCAAAGAACAAGTAATCATTTATTTTAAAGCGCCACGCTCTAATACTTTACAATGCAACAAAAAATACAACACGAAAGATTTCTCTTTGGATCGAAGCCAGAAGTCAACTGACCCAATATCTTGCTGTAATTTGAGAGCGGAGAAAAATATGTTATAAAGCTTCCTGATACGGTTCGATACTTTATAAAAGAGGATTTATACAAACGATCAGTTTTAGAATATATTGAACAATGTCAACATATTTTAACTGTTATTTAGTAAGGCTATATTCGAGGCAGAAAAATGATAAAACTTTGCGTATCAGGTAGTAAACAAATTAACAATATCTAGTCTGAAAAATGGACATATTTATTTTCTCTCGTTTAATCCCTCCGTACACATAGCAATGTAAATCTTCGAAACTCGAGTTCAGTCGCTAAGCAACTTTAGCAATACGATATCTCGTACACAGCGGGCGTTGCCGTCATCACCAAAGCTGATCGTTCACAACCTGTTTGATGAGATCGTCATGAGAAAAATGGTTGTGATTTTGCAATACGGCAGAGAAAATCTATACTATGTAGCTTTGTCTGTACTGACCTAATAGACGATATGCGTCGACGATTCAACATTGTGTACGAAGGGTCTTACATTTTACACCATTATTTTAGTAATTAAAGTAAACTTCAAACATAAAGGAATAAAATGTCTTTGTGTTACGTTTAAAATTTGAATGTGACATTGTACAATTTCGCGGATCACTTACTTTGAAAATTATTGAAATTCTCTCCAACATTCTGTAGGTTAGATGAATTGTGATGCTCTCAGTCTTATGCCGTAAAATAAAACTTTTAATTCGCACCGCACTTTCCGACCTCTCTCGTAATTCAAGATAAATTATGAGACATGGTAAAGCGCCAAGACTTACAATCTAGATTTTATTATTTAAATTATCTGTTCGATAAAATATAACAGAATAATTTAAAATATATAATTTACAATAAGAAAAACGTAACTTTGTAATTGTCATGTAAACTGTAAAATGTTAATGTACAAAAATGATTTTTGTTAGCATTTATGTACATATTACAATTTGAAATAAAACATAAACTGAACAAGTATTGAAACAACAGAGAAATATTGTTGAATAACTATTTTAGTACATAAAAATATTACGCTCCCTGTAACTTCAACCAAACACAAAATGTCCACATCATTTAACTGGATTATTTCCTTATTGTGTTCGTACCCGTACATTTCGGTGGCGATTAATTTTATCTCAGGTTAAAGAATTTCTTCTGAACTTACAAATTTACGCATTTTCTTCCTTTACAAAAATACAGTGAAACGTAGTTTTTAGAGTATTTATAAAGTTATATTCATTACTTTAGTAAATGCTTTTTGCACTCATTTAAAATTTACCATGAATTTCTCTGATGAAAAACTCCATTTAAAACATATTGTTATCTCTATTTTGTTAAAGATAATGACAGGGATGATGATATTTTCATACAGAGATTTTGGTCTCAAGCAACGGTTTTTAATTTAAAGATGTACATTGTTCGAAATTGTACAGTGAAACTTATTTGCTGTATTTTCCATTGAGTTAAATATTCATAACATTAGCTATTAAAAATTATTTTTTTATATCATAAGGTGGCAAACAAGCGAGCGGCCTGAATTAGCCGAAATAGCGTAGCGACAGCTGTCCATACACATCCGTAATTTCAGATGCGTTGCCTACCTCTGATCGTCAGAAGATGGGACTCACAGAAAGATAATTGTCAAGGATTATTAGCAAAGAGTCTTAATACAAAAGAATATATATTCAACCTAAAAAATCGAACACTTTTGTTTTTTCTAACTTATTTTGTCTATTGTTTATTTTTTGAAATACGTGAAAAAATATATACAGTCTGAATGGATCAAAGGACGAATTAAGTGTTTCATATTAGTTATTCCAACAATAATATTTCCTCTTCCTTTGAATTCCCTCCTCCGTCCCATCCCCTTTCACTTCCATCCTTTCCTTAAAAGAAAAGGGTGGGAAGGTAAAGAAGACTATAATTAGACCAACAAAACATGTACTCGTAGCATAAATTAATTAATACATTAAATATGTCATCCGCAGAAACACATTCGTAAGTCCTATAAAAAGAGAAAGAAAAATACTTCCGTATGACATAATTTTTCATTCGGTCATTACGAAGAAATGTTATTTAATAAACGTGCAAAAGTAATTAAACAGGAATATCTTAATTAGTATTCCGCTCTACGCGTTCAGCTGCAGATGTTTATAATTGTTAATGTAATATATACGGTACGTTAATGATGTTAGGGTGTATGTTATTTTAGGATAGATGCTCTAATAATTACCGCCACTAAATTTAGAAGACGACGGTCATTGTTTGACTTTCGGAGTGTGTACAAAACTAGTACTCTCCAGCCTGCTAACATGAAAGATGAATCTTCTACTATATATATAATATAGAAAATTCTCGTGTCACAGTTTTCGTTCCCATACTCCTCCGAAACGGCTTGACCGATTCTCATGAAATTTTGTAAGCATATTCAGTAGGTCTGAGAATCGGCCAACATCTATTTTTCATTTTTTTGTTTTTTTTGTAACTGCGCGCGGACTGAGTCGCGGGCGACAGCTAGTATATATATATATATATATATATATATATATATATATATATATATATATATATATATATATATATATATATATATATATATATATATCTTCCTTCCTTTTTGATTAAAGAGGGCCAATATAGTATGTTTTTTATATTATAAGATGACAAACGAGCTATCAGCTACCTGAATTCGCCGAAATGGCAATTGCATATGCGTTGCCTACCTTAAATCCATGGAAGAAGGGACGTACACAAAGAGAATATATCCCCTTGTTATGCGTTCCCTCTTCCGTAAAATCCACATCCACTTATCCTTCTTTTCTTATGAGAAAAGAGTGGGAAGGATAAGTGGACTAAAATTAGGCCTCTGGAACGCACTCATCAGACGAAACGCGGGGTTACTTCACTTCTCGCCTATCTTCTAGGTGGTCGTGATATTGCACCTGCTGTTGTTGTTGCTGGCTTCTACCACTGTTATTTTCTACTCTTGCATACATCGCTCAGACTTTTTTTTATCAAGGAAATAATGTTAGGATTTGATTCTTTTTTTCTTATCTTTTTATATTCGATATTATTATGTTTTCTACAAGTTACTTCTTCACTTTGTATGGTATTTACATAAACTATATGTTAGTAGGATGGTAACAAACCTTGTTAGATTCCACCTGTAGCATTATGTTCGAAGATTTATTGAATTTCGATTAAATTCCGATAGACCAATTCAAAGCAAAACTATTGTGGGAATTGATTTAACCTGCAACTATACAAAATAACGTTGAAATCAAAATTTATTTAACACTAGCATTATTTTTATGTCCATTTTCTAGTCTTTTATAAAATTAAAGTGTAAAGAGTTGTGACAGAAACTTTTCTTCTTTTACAATTTTTTTTTTTCATTTGCCATCTCATATTTATAGCATAGCTTGCGCTCAAATAAGTTGTGAGATTTCCTATCATCATCATCAGCTCACTATACGTCTCAACCGAGTGGCTCGAAGCCTACCCAAGTTAGGGGTGACTAGGCCATAGTCAACCACGCTGGCCCACTGCAGGTTGGTTGACTTCACACATATCATTGAAGAAATTTCTTCTCAGATATGTGCAGGTTGCATCATGACGTTTTCCTTCACCGTAAGAACATAAAATAAATGTACATATCGAAATATGTAAATCGAAAATCGAAAAACACATTGGTACATGGCTTAACCTCTAGGCCACCGAAATTCTTATTTTCCTATAGGTATATTTTATTACGGAGATTTCCTATATCCACCATCAACTAGGGAAAGCTATTTCTATATCAGTCGCGACCTACACACGCATAAACTACATATGTAGAACTGGCAATCAAGAGCCATATACGCCCGGCTCGTTATATCAGTGGAAAATTGTTCTTAAAACTTATTGCGTTCCGCGTTACGTAAGACATGTTGAGACATGTTAGTAGCAGATGTGACATATCGAGTTTTTATTCACTTAGTACGCCAGCTGGCGATATTTGCCGCAGAGGCACAATTTCTCGGGGACAGACGAAGCTGCGGTATGATGAAAGAAATATTAATTTAACCTAACTCGCGTAGTAAATTGATTTAGTTAAAAAACTTCGAAATATTGGGTGGAACAAAGAGTTTTTTGATGTGAAACATCTACATCTATAGGATCACTTGTAAACCGAATCGTTGAGTTGGCGACGCTTGCCGTGGCGACGGTCGCCAAGCTATACTAAGGTATACATCATATATACCGAACCCGGCCTGAATCCACCATAATATGATGCTTTCCGTCCTTGTCTCCGGGGACTTTCCACAGGATGAAGGAACCCCGATAATTGAACTGATCGGAACCTCGAACATTTTAAATCGTTGCTTTGCATATATATTAAGCTACTAGAAAAACTTCAATATCGTGTTTTAGAATATTGTTAATATTGTTTGTTGTTGAGCGCGACTTCACCATAGCAACGACGTGACAAGAGATAACGAAAATTTGTAGAAAATAAATGTACTTCTTGTGAAGATTTAAGTTTTTATTCATAGAATAAACATTGGTGACCCTGCCGACGTGATGTAAAGGTCCTATTATTTATTTTATTATTAAACTAGATGGCGCTAGTAGTCTAATAAAAGTCTTTAATAATTTAATTATAGCAGAGTAACTTTTTTTTGAAAAAGAGGATATAAATTATAATTCAATAAACAATAAGATGTAATACAAGTGATGAAAGGATAGTTCAAATATTTAATATCTGTCGTTAGTTAGTCTGTAAGATCGATCGTCTGAATGTAATCTGATCTATTTGAGCGAAAGATTAGATTTTGCAAGTTAAATGTGTACACATTGAATTTGCGTTGCTAATCTCTGAAACAGCTAGACTGATTTTGACTGAACTTTGAAAGAAGGTAGCTGATGCTGGCATGTATAGGTTACTTTTTTTTCTGTGCTAACGTTATCGCAGATGACGGCTACTCTCTAGTAAAATAATCTGGAGACGTCTGAAGTTGGAAAAAAAAGATATTCCTCTTAGTTTCCTTGCAAAAACTAAAATAACAAGGTAATTTTTACGGCTGTTTCGTAAAATCCACGGTTATTTTAATATATCTATAATTTATGTAAACAAACTATTGTATTTGGATTTTAAAACAATGAAATCTTATAATAAGAATTATTGAAAATGTTACTCTCTTTTTTACAATTATCCTTTCATATAAGGTTACTATTATACATTGTTCAGGGCACAAGATTCGAACCATAACTCTTTCTTCTGTCTATGTCATTACCCGTATTTCACTATTATCGCGGCGATTTCAATAGACGATCATAAAATTGGTCCTCTCCAACATGGCTATTCTGTTACAATAGAAAACTTTATTCAGACAATAAACCATATTATTTGATAGCTTATATAACTTATATTCTTATATATATAAAAGAAAGTCGTGTTAGTTACACACTATTTATAACTCAAGATAGGTCGAACTGATTTAGCTGAAAATTGATGGGGAGGTAGCTTAGAACTAGGAGACGGACATAGGAACTTTTTTATCTTGTGTGCATTTTTTTTATTCCGCGCGGACGAAGTCGCGGGTAAAAGCTAGTTGATAATAAAAGTAATCTGTGCAAATATTTGCGGCAGTAGTTATCACTATCTAGAATATTTAATTATTTATTATTCTATGTGTCCAGTACAAATGTAAACATTTATCTAAAATCAATTCCGTCAACGCGGAATTAAAAAAACTTAATTAGTAAACTCTGGAACCGGACAAATTTACAAAGACGTCAACCGTTAAAGAGGCAGTGTAAGAAGATATCGATAATAATCTAGCGCCCTACCCGTCCATTTAGTTATTTATATATTTTATTAAATAAAACGTTGTTTAACTAAAACAAAGAGGAGGGCGTTAATAAAATAATTTATATCACAAACAGTTGAGCACAAAAGCCATTAGCGAACAGCGCTAAAGTGCTGTCATATTACACTTTACAAATAATTCACAGTCGAGTGCTGTTGTGGACTGATCATAGTACACCTAATCTACTAATATTCCGCTATAGAATTGAAACTATAAAACCATATTGACTCTCACATTCTCTTTGACTACAAAGAGATTGCATTATCTTATCTTATATATATAAAAGAAAGTTGTGTTAGTTACACCACTTATAACTCAAGAACGGCTGAATCTATTTGACTGAAAATTGGTGGGCAGATAGCTTAGAACCAGGAATAGGACATAGGATAATTTTTACCCCGTTTTCTATTATTTTTTTTATTTCGCGCGGACCGAGTCGCGGGTAAAAGCTAGTATTCTAATAAGAATGTTACGGTTACGTTATCTTATTAATATTCGAAAAACTTGAACAACGCCAATGATGCTTTGGTATCAACCTCGTCAACGACGCCGGCGCACCCCGCACCCCCGCCCCCTCAAGACGCGCCCAAAGAGCACAGGCGCGCAGTGAGTGATGGGCCATGTCCGAGAAATAATACCAGTCCCACTAACCCTGACGAAGACCCAGATGGGCTCGAAACTAGTCGGTGCCGACACCGGACATATGTGTTAAGTGTTTTCTAAATGAAATTTGGCACAGATGTAGAACAATCTGGAAGAACATATAGGCTACTTATAAAGTTTATTTATTCCGCGCAGACGGAGTCGCGGGCTAAAGCTAGTCAGTTACATGTGAAGATAGACGCATGTTAATTGTGAAACCGCTCCATCCTGTGACGTCATAGCTCGAAAATAAAAATTAAAACTTATATTCAGTACTTTAAAAATAATATTTCCATGAGAATATGAGAATCGGCCAACATCTATTTTTCATTTTGTTTTTTTTTTTAACTTCGCGCGGACGGAGTCGCGGGCGACAGCTAGTCTAATATATAAAATTCTCGTGTCACAGTTTTCGTTGCCATACTCCTCCGAAACGGCTTGACAGATTCTCATGAAATTTTGTGAGCATATTGAGTAGGTCTGAGAATCGGCCAACATCTATTTTTCATACCCCCCCCCCCCCCCCATTTTTTTAACTGCGCGCGGACGGAGTCGCGGGCGACAGCTAGTTATGTATATACTATTTAAGTATATACATAATTTTGGTAATACATTACACTTGACAATTTAAAGATATATTACATAGGATAAGGTTGTATAATATAACGTTTTATACAACCGAATGAGACTATAAAGACAACGGGGAGCGTTGTAAATTGCATTTAAAGAGAACTGGACACTATATAATACTTTTACAACGGTTTAAATTGTTGAACAACTGTAACAAAGAGCTCTTCTGGTACAATTTAATTTATGGCTACGAATGAAACAGGCCTGTACTGTGGCAAATATTTTGGGAAATAGTTTGAGGGACATTTATCACAAGTATCTTTGGAATATAAGTTGTATTGTGTTTATAAAATTTGGTGTTAAATAGACTGATAAATGATATAAACAGAATTAACCAAAAATACGAAACATTTAGATTACAAAATAAGTAAGGGGTGTTATTAATTGTTCTAAATCAACTTAAACATACCATATTTTTCGTAATGACAATAGATTCTTGTCAAATAGTAGAATCTAAGCGGAAACTTTTGTTGTTAGAGGCCAAGGACCACTTCGGGTCACTGCGTCACCCTAGTTAGTAGAAAGTAAACATAATTTTGTAATCTCTGTCTGCTCCTATAGTCCACAGTTATGTGAATATTTATTTACTTATTTACATAATAACCATGGTTTTTATTTATAAAAGATTTAGTTTTGATTTTATAAGGAAATTTTAAAAAGGAAACATAAAATAGATAATTTATCAAGATCTTTTTACACAATCTAAGATAAATCTTTAAAAAGGGAAATACCTTAGTAATAGTAATAAATCGTCGAACCATCAATCACTTGGGCTCGCGCTGAGCCGTTAATTACAAAACTTTACATCCAAACTTGGTGTGTTAGTGTCAAGAGTAATTTGTATAAGTGATGAGGCGAAAATATTCATTATTACACAATTTTAAATGTTTTTAAAAATATGCTGCGACACTGTTATCGTAATTGGAATACGAACTTTTATGATCGACACCTTAATCATTTGCTTGTAAATCTCGAGTTTCATTTGTTAAAAAATAGATGGCTCTTATCTTAAATCTTCCGAGGGGCAACGTAAATCTTCGAAACCCGGCAATTTAAGTCCAAAAGCGACTAACTATCATTGAGGTTTGTAGTCAAGGCAACATCAAAACTAATTTTGTATCTCTAATATTGCTCCATACTCGCAACATTGAATCGTCTATCGTTGACGTAGTTTCGAACGTTTACATTGCCTTGTGTACGAAGTGGCTTAGAATCCTCCGGGAATCTTAGCTTGATCTGTTACTTCATTATGTATTAAGTTATCTGGTTAGTTGAAAATTTAAATCCTTTCGAGACATGAAAAGCAGAATGGATTTAGAATAGTGTACAGGTAAGGGCGATTATGATAAAATAAATCTGGGATAATTATTCTATGTTATTTCTGCGTTATATAGCTTTTTTATTGTGAAATAATTAAGTGTTCGCTTCTGAAATTAGTGTAATTAATGAAAGAAATTATCAACTCCAGTTATCTTTTTATTACTACTGCCGCACACAAATGCACTAGGATACATTGCTAAGTCTCAGTTGTGATTACTTTATTTGAGTTTAGCAGAAGTCTCTACAGGTAAGGACTCTCAAGGAAAGGATGGGAAGGGGAAGTGGATTTGGCGGAAGAGGGGACACATAGAAAGGAGAAATATCCTCTTTCTGTGCGTCCTCTTCTCCGTTAATTAAAGGTAGACAACGCATCTGCATTTACGGATGTCTATGGGCAACGGTAGCCTTGCTATTGCAGCGAATCCAGGTGGCCGTTTGCTCGTTTGCCACCTTATAATATAAAAAAAAATGTTTTTGATAGATAAAAATTCGACACGCATTTAAAAAACATGTATCGAGGCGTCAAATACGGAGTTATAAGTAATTACTTAAAAAACATTTCAAAGTTGTGTTACTATCGAATGGATTTTTTTTTGTATGAGTTTTTTTTTTTTACAGTAGACTGCAAAGGCACATCATGGGAATTGCTCTGAAATGAAACTCTTTGTCAATGTCGATTTTAAAGCTATATATGTCCCAGCTCGAATCAGTTCATTGCAGAACTAGTTTTAAATTTATTTCTCTTTAATGTTTATATATTTACTATATCTTTATAAAGTACTAGCTTTTACCCGCGATTCCGTCCGTGCGGAATAAAAAAAATGCACACAAGATATAAAAGTTCCTATGTCCGTCTCCTAGTTTTAAGCTACCTCCCCGTCAATTTTGAGCTAAATCAGTTCTACCGATCTTGAGCTATAAATAGTGTAACTAACACGACTTTCTTTTATATATATACTAGCTTTTACCCGCGACTCCGTCCGCGCGGAATTAAAAATAGAAAACTGGGTAAAAATTATCCTATGTCCGTTTCCTGGTTCTAAGATACCTCCCCACCAATTTTCAGCTAAATCAGTTCGACCGATCTTGAGTTATAAATAGTGTAACTAACACGACTTTCTTTTATATATGTAGATAAATAGATAGATTAAATAAATTTAAATTGTATTCTGTTCCTATAAAGAGTAAATAAGACAACGGACGTAATGTTTGTCAAGACGTACAGTACGTGGAGAATTCTCGGAAATGAACATTGAATTTAAAAGCTCTGTACTTGGTATTCTCAGTTTGGTCATTTCTCGTAAAACAAATGTAAATTTATTGTTATAAATTAATTTAACTAATGTCTTTGATACAAATAGTTTTACAATTTAATAATACTAGTGACATGCCCCGGCTTTGCTTGGGTGGCAAAGTGTTTTGTAACGTGAAATTAATAAAATCAGTCCAGAAATTTTTCAGTTTATTTGTTACATACAAAAATACAAATATTTTTTTTATAGATAAACATAAGTTTTATATCTATACTATAGAATTTAGGTTTTACAACATAACCTAAATTCGTTTGTTTTAATAACGAAAAATAAGTTTTGTAAACTTTTTTAACAGAACGTCGTCCCTAGAGTAAATTCAAGTAAGACATTCGGAGAGAGAGCATAAATTAAGAGCAACTTGCCTTTTTATCTTAATAATTCTAAGAAAAAAAAGAGTAAAATGTCAAATATATGTAAAGTAAGTAAAGACTATACATATTTAGAAGACTAGATCTAGTTTAGGTCGTCTCAGGTGGTTTGAAGTATTTAAATATTGATTCTAACCTCGACGTGCGCATACAGTAGCTTGCGACGAAGTTATTTGTAACAAAACAAGATTGTAATTGAATAAATAAAATATTAAGGTAGAAGCTACGAGCTTTAACTATGCGTTCCAATTTTAAAATTCAATAGATAACCTTGAGGTGTTAGACTATGACCTCAAAACGCTTGTCACAAAATTTTTGCGGCTAATGGAGTCCACGTCAAAGTACGTTAACTACAAAGAATTCAGTAGTGAATGTCAAAGAGCGACGCTTCTCTGCAGGGTATCTTTTAAATGTATACATAGGTAAAGCCGACCGTGTGATGTTATACATTTTGAAATATATTGCTGCGATACTTGACACCGCTTTCTAAGAATCGAATATAAAGTTATGTTAAGTGATAAGATAATTTTGGAATCACAACACTAAAACTCCAATAATAATATTGTAATATCTTAAAACATCTGTAAATCTGCACTAATAGGTTGTGAACATAAACGTGTGCTTATAATTTTACTAGGTCTTTTATAAATTGCAGAATATTTAGAAGATAATATTGGTTTATATCCAATAGTTTTAAAAAATGTTTTGAAGATGAACATGATATGTCAAACTGTGAATTTGGTTACTCAATTATTTTCTATCAGGTTATATAATATACTGTTAATTACTGAGATCAACATGTTTTTTCTAACGCTTGACCACGATCCGACCCTATGAAGTGATGGTGCAGTCTAAAGATGGTACGTGCTAGCTTTATAAATGCCTATTCACTCTACTCTTCAAGGCCTCCTTGTTTAAAACGTACTATCATCCCTATCAGTATATTTTACAAAACAGAGATAGCAATATGTTTTAAATGTACAGTACAAAGAGAATCTTGTGACAGTTTTTGCTGATTACAGGGGGGCGCTAGTGTGCTGTCATAATTTAATTTACCTTATTGCAACAACAACATCAGTTGCACGAATTGACCGGCACGCCCGGTGAAATACCACGACCACACAGAAGACAGGCGTGAAGTGGAAGTAATTCCGCGTTTCGTCTGATGAGTGTGGTGCCGGAGGCCTAATTTTAGTCCTCTTTCCTTTCGTACCCTTTTCTTTTAAGGAAAGGATGGGAAGTGGAGGTGGATTTGATGGAGGAGGAGATGCATAGGAAGGATAAATATTTTCTTTTTGTGCGTCTCCTCTTTCGTCGATTGAGGGTAGGCAACGCATCTGCAATTGCGAATATTGCTTCGCCATTTCGGCGAATTCATGTGTCCGCTTGATCGATTGCCACCTTGTAATACATAAAAAAAGCCTTTCAGTCTACACATATATAAACGTCAAAGACAATCAAATGTAAGTACGTCTACTTATCTATAAGTAAGAAAACTCGAATCGTAAACTTTAGATAGCTTTAAAAGCTTTCGTCATAAAATTCCTGTACTTTACCGAAAACAGAAATTTTACTGTCAATGGCATTTATACTTTTGCAATTCAATTCTCAACGACAATGACTAAGCTTAAAACATTATTTTGCCGCAAGTGAGTAGGTAATTTTTACTTCAGTAAATAATAGGAATCAAATAACAAAGTACAAACTTCCTTCGATACAATTTTACAAAAATGAAATAGATTAAACAATTATTTTATTGAAAACTTAGTTTTTAATACAAATGTATGAAAATGGAAAATTATACACGTCCAATGAGAGACAGAAAATTTTTATCCAAGGAATCTCTATATTTTGTAAAATGTCCATAGAAATTATTTTTTTACTTGTAACATTTTAATTTTTTTTTTCATTAAACAATGACTTCACCAAGATTCGAGAAAGCTACACTACATTTCCTAAAAGTTGCCTTAGTAATAGGAGCGGAACATTCATGTCTGTAAAACTAATAAAGCTTCGAGGAACGTTGGAAATAAATTCATGAAAATTGCGTTTTAATGTTCTATTCATTCGCCGAGCAACAGCAGTTTAAAATGCGGATTGTACTCATTTTCAATTTAATATGAATTCAATTTATTAAAAAACATCCTTGATTTTTTATATATATTTCGGCAACAATTAATCTGAGATGATAAGATACAGAGACATATTATACATATGTACATACGTCAACTTATATACGTTCCCTCCAAGGACCTTGGAGCCCACTTAAGTTAAGGATTATGCAGATAATTATTCTTAGAAAAAAAAGTTGAACTCAATTTTTTCAATTGTTTACTTCATTGGATATCTATAATCTCAACCATTATTTAAAGTACTTAATCCGTTTATACTTGTGTTTTATTTTATGTATATTCCTAAAGCTTCATAATCTCAAATTTAATATTAAACTACTTCATTGACTAAGCATTTAAGTCTACGGAGATTGCTACAAGTCTACGTTGTCGTAGCAATATGTCTACGACGGAGACGAGCTGTCTACGAGATTTTCTTGCAAAGCTGTTTTGTATCAGTTTTTTACCAGACCACGATCCCACAACATGGGAAGACGAGACTTTGATGCTTTTTTTCTTTATTTATTTGCGAAGGGGAAAAATGAACGAAGATACTTTTAAAACTTATCTTATTCAAAGGACGTAGCCGACTTGGTTATTGCTATTTATGTTTTATATTTATATTTTGATGAAAATTAAAACTGCTTTTGGGGCTAACTAATTAGGGCTACGCAGCGACCCAAAGTCGGCCTATTGATTGTTGCTATTTCGAAAATTAATGTTTAGAAATGCAAAAATACAGTCTTACAACTGACTTCAAATAATTTTATAAACTTCAGGTTATTTATTGTGTTTAACTTTTTAATGCAATAAAAATAAGCGAATCTTAATTTTAGGGCGTGATATTAAATATTTTATTATATTTCAGGTAGCACAGACTCTGTAATTCGTTCTTGGTTTACAAACAAACGCTAATTGCCTCACGTATTGCTGTAAAATATTCAACCACATATTAAATGCCAATTTGTGGTAAAATTTATTTCGTTCATTATGTTTTAAAGTTAATTTAGATATTAAATTTATACATATATTTATAGCGATACATTGTTTAATATTACTTTCAACTTCAAATAGGTAACTAATCTTTTTTAATAAATAAACAATTATAATTTAATTCACTGCAGATTATTATTTACTTAGTATAGATTAAGTTAGAAAACTCTACACTGACTTGTGGTGAAGTAACCAGCAAGCTCCAATATACTTAGTGACATAGTAAATTATTCCGATAAATTTTTAAGTTATAAACATACCAAAAAATATGGTTTTAATTCTTTTAACCTCTTATAAACTCAGTGACATGAACATGGTTGCTTAAGAATAATTCATTGCTTTTGGTAAATATCGTAGCTTAATTTGTTGAATTAAACGAAAAGCTCGTCGAAAAGCTATGACGGAGTAGACAAAAGTTAAAAATATACAAACATAGTATACGACGGAAGTCGCTCATTAGTTAATGGAATCGTATTGAGCGGCTCAGAAATTATTTCACAGTCGCAACGCTATCCGAATTGCGTAAAGTTTCTGAAGTTGCAATGAACTGCAGCATGGTTTATTTTTTATGAATTTACGGGATGTTATATTGAAATACATACAAGGCTGTATACAATTGTATGAGATATCAGTGTAAGTATATAAATGTAAGTAAACTATGATGAATTTTGTATTTGTCGCTGAACTTTAAATACGGACTGTTAGACGGCAGAGTTGATGAGTTAAGATTCTATGCATTTTTCAATTCTTTTTAAATACTTGAAACATCATAAGAGTTTATTTCTTTAGTCTCAGGATCTGTTTTTTATCCGTCGTGAAGAAGCTCAGTTTAGAGAATATCTATGCATTCCTTCGGAAATCTTAAAAAATAAAAATCTCACAAAACTCAAACTTCAAAAGGCATCTTTTAAAAATCCCCTCCCCTCTTAATACCAAATATGAGATTATTTATGAAATAAAAGAACAAAAATTCTTCTTCTAAAATTCAAACATTAGACTTAAATTCACTTCAGTGTGTTCAAAGTATTAGATTTAACGTTCGGTGTTTGGTGATAAACTTTTAGTCTAAGCTCCATATACGCTCCTTAAATCCATCTAGAGATAGTGCATTTTCTACTTTGATAATGCACGAGTTTTCGCAATATCTTACTTATAGTTTGTCTAGACGAATTTTAAATCTTTCTTCTCTGAGTAAAGAAAGTATTTCTTCAGAGAAGAAACTAGTACTATTCAATTGTACGTTGGCAAATAGAGATAAATGGAGAGAACAGAAGTTTCACATTTGAAAATTATATAACATATAGTTTTAAAATTTATTACTCCTTCTCTTTTCTCTGCTTACATAATCTCTAAAAAAATTTTTTTTTCTTTCTTAATGCTTATCTTTTAAGTACAAAAACCCTGCTCTGCCAATGTCATGAGATTATTCTTCATTCCTTAGAAGACCCACAACATAAAGTAAGATTATTTCATTATATTTGTTTGTGCTCGCCGCGTTGGTAGCGTGGATTTTTATATTGGATTAAGTGAAGAAAAGGGAACGATTTCAACTCGATGTATTATCTCAAGGACTACCATTAATCAAATATTCAATGGCTTAGAATTCAGAACAAAACCTTGTAAATTCTCATCTATACAGAAATGTCTACAATGTCAATCTGAGACAAGGCCCATATGTTGTTTTTAAAACTTCTAATAAATACATAAGTACTTAAATTGCATTTTAAATGAAAAAGGTTGAAAAACAATATTTTACTTGAGGTTCAACATTGGACGTCTTTTCACTTTAGAATACAAAATGTGGGGAATATCTCATTATGTATATAATGTATGTATAAACAAGAAATAAAAATGTATTTCCATTTGCCGTAGTTATTTTATAAAATGGTAAATATGCACCGTTTTACAAATACCGTCTCTTTAACAAGTTGTTTGTCGGAACAATTTTTCCCGTTTGATATTTTGTCACGCGTAAGGGATTTACAAGTTATAACGTTTCCGAGGACTGCAATGTTTTTTTTTTACTTCATTTTAGAATAAAATGAAATGCGAACAACAGCTAGCTTTAAATCTATTTGACTGAAAATTATAAAAAAAAATTGTGTTCTATGCCTTCCTATACCAAATACAGTAGAACAAGTCTAAACGAGAAATTCAGGTTACGGAGAAACGTCTATAAAACAGAAAAAATTCCAAAGGACTCTCTGACTTATCTAAGTTCGACTGTACAGTCAACTGTATTGAGGTCCTCCGTCGGGTCCGGACAATAACTCTCGCTTATAGAGGTTTCTTGCTTACCCAGTTTTCGCTTATTCAGGTTCGACTGTATTGTAAAAAGATGAAATCTTCGTTAAGTAAGTTGCGATGATTCCTGTTTCAAAAACTCTAAGTTTTATACCTTTTCTTGAAATAATTTCATAAAGTACTGTTTTTAATTTACATATTTAAACTAGTATAAGGAATTAGGTGTAGTTATTGCGTAATAGCTATCGCCCACGAATAAAAACAAAATTTAGTACCTAACACATTAACCTTAGTTCAAACAAACATCCATCTAATAAACATACATCCAATATTAGTAAGATAATGGTAAATATTGATGACTTCAAAGTATGATGACGTAACATTTGCTATGGAAACTTGAAGATAATTTTCCGTTAAGTGTTTTCACGTTAAGTTGGAGCACCGGAAGGGTCTGACTTACTTCCTCATTACTTCCACCTGCTACTTAATCTAAGTGTTTATGAACGACGAAAACCACTCGGATCCGAACATCGATTTCCTAGTTTATCCCTTAAGCATTATAAATTAAAAAAGGTTAATACAATTTGATATTATTATGCAATAATATGGTATAAGTAAAATAGTATAGATAGGTTAATATTTTCGCAGTAAAAAAATAAAACAAAATACTCAGCAACAGATTCTTGTATTAGTTTTTTTATAATATTTTCACTTGAAATTTTAGAATTGACAAAATTTTGCTGAGTAAATTATAAAGTAAACACATAAAAGTCTACGTAGCCGTGCTTTTACATTGAAAATCTGAAGCCATTTCTCTGAACATTCCTGCTCCGAAGAATCCGATTAATTTAGAAAGCATTCAATTTCGAACCTTTTCGCCTTATGTCCCTAAATATACCCTCACATTAAATGGGGATCTTTTTTTCCCCTTAGGTTGTCTATAGGTACCATTAAATACCTTTACATTTTTTTGTTCTAAATCAACTTAGTTCAATGTAAAATTAAATTAATAAACGTTATTATAGACAAATTAATTCATATAACTCTTTGACACATGTTTGAACATTGAGCTATTTAAAAATATAATCATTGAGTCGAAAAAAAAACTATTCAATATTCTCTTGTCTGTGCCATTCTCGTGACTTCCTGAGACAGCACGATAGTTATTTTACCTTGATGTGTTTCATGAATTATGTTCCATAAAAAATATCAACGTTATAAATAAAAATAAAAAATTGAACGATTTTTCTGCAATCTAAAAAAAAGCAATTTACAAAAAGTCCAGCTCCACAGACCTGTCGTGATCAAGGAACGATGTTAACAACCAGCGGCATCAATCAACGTCCAGGCACAACCCTGAACGGAATTATTGTCGTAATTTTATAAAGCCTTTATTGAGGGGTAACTTTTATTACACCCGTCATCGAGGTAGCGCGGATTTATTTTTTAATTTAATTTTTTCACATAGAAAATTATATTAACTTACAGGGACATTGACTGATGACGCTAATTTTCTTTATATATTTTTTTTTGAACTTACTTTGGGTTTTCATAAGTGAAACATGTTTGCAAAACATGTGATTTTATTCCGAGTAAATGACATCTATAATATTGATCTTTTTATAAACATATTCAAACTCATGTCACAGTGGGGTAGTTAGAGATATCTACTATTAATTCTTACGTCTTCGTTATAATTAATAATACAAAATTTACAATATTAAAATGATCGATTTCATGAAAATATAATAACTCTATATCCATTTAAATACTACAAGTATGGCGAAGTAATCCACTTGAGTAAAAACATTCCGCAACAGAAGTTATTGAAGTTCCGTTCAGAGCGAGTTACTCAAACGTACAGGTGCCCGCCTATTACCAGAGGCAGGAACTACATGTTATAAAATCTTTAAATGTATAAAATAAAAACATATCTTCAACCATAGCCACTAGCGGAGTAGACAGATTTAAAAAATATTGCAATTTCAAAATAACAAACGCAAATTATTTCGCACCTTTCTGCATTATGATTTTTGTGGCCAGTACTGATTTGAAAAAGTAATGTCCGTCATTATGTTCGTATTAGGAACCGAAGAGTCGTAGTTCACGTGAGGACTTGCTGTTTTTTTTTTAATTTATTGTTAACATTTAAATTCAGATAGGTATATAGTATAGTAGTTTTGCGCAGAACACAATTTTACGTGTAGTGTGGTGTAGTGGGATACGAGGAGAGGGCCCTGTGCCGACGTCTTGAGGCATACAAGCGAATGCGAAATGCGAATGTTTAGATGGATGGATGGATGGATAAATGGATGTTAGTTTGAAGGTATCTCCGTAACTGCTCAACGGATTTTGATGAAAAATGTCATAGATGTAGATCATAGTCTGGAAGAACATATAGGTTACTATGTTTTTTTTAATTCCGCGCGGACGGAGTCGCGGACGACAACTAGTTTAGTGATAATGTCTTAAAGTATTGTGTTTTATTGAATTTGTTATTTAATCTAGACCGAACATAGTTTTCTTTAGTGCTATATCAAAACATATGAGAAGTGAAAACGATCCTTAGTTAAAGCGTAAATTGAAGCAATCATAATATTGTACTTTATACCACGTAAATTCAACTTAAGGGGAGACCGCGGCGATATAAAGAATTCTATTAACGCTGAATTCATGCCTTCTCACATTTGGACAAGCATTGTATACGTGGTGATACTTTTGGCGGATTTCATTTTACTTTATTTTATACCAAACAAAAACATTTTTTTTTTTTAATATTAATTTAAACTTCAATTACTACTGGTAAAGTAATAATCTAATAGTTACTGGAAAATTATTTATTTATTCCTACAATTTCTTAGCCAATTACACAGTTGTACTTATGTATCGCTTCTACAAAAACGCTCGTAATAGGGCCATACACTTCACTTTCAAGTGTGAATATGACATGACATGCCGACTGAGATGAAATAAGCTATGCAATCTGAGGCGTTTGTTGTTAACTCGGGGTGTAATAAAAACATTCTCCACTAATATTCATAACAAAATACGTTTTGAAAACACAATTTTTCTACTATACATTTTGAATACTAAAAGATATCTTAAGAAAGCTACGAAGCAGTTGTAGTGATGTGATAAAACATCAGAAAACTGATCAAATAAGTAGGAATCTTACTTCTTACTATTATTATAAATGTTTGGATGGATATTTGAAGGTATCTCTACAACGGCTCAGCGGATCTCAATGAAATTTGTGACAGATTTAGATCATATTCTGGAAGAACACATAAGCTACTTATTACGTTTTTTTTTAATTCCGCGCGAACGGAGTCACACACGACAACTAGTATTAAAATGAATGGTAATTTACGATTACGTTTGTCTTCGGTTTATTTGTGGTATAGTCATTTTTTTATAATAATTGTCGTTATCATCTCCCAGTCCTTATTAAACTGACGTCAGCAAATAAGGTTATCGACCTCAAAATCAATCTATTAATTATATTTATGTTTCAAATTTCGAATTAATTAGCAGTATACTATGATAATTAATTTAAAATGTTAACTCTACATCATAATTATAAAAGCGCTCTCAAATCAAAAACATAAAAATCCACATCCCGAAGGAGTCTCCGATAACGTGATATTTGTATTCAGCCCGCGTAATGTCTTTGCCGTCCTTATTCTGGGTCGTACATCACGATATATGAACCTCGTGCCACCTTAATATTTGCTCATATTGACGTCAAATGCATGAAACATTTTTCCATGATGCTTATTAAAAGTAATTTGGTAAATAAAATTGCAGAGACTATAGAAAGAAAACCTAAAAATACAATTAAAAAAAGTTATATATAAGAAATATATATGGCGTCATAAGCATTTTAAAACGCAATGTTGCAATTTTTTATTGTCCCATAGACGTTTTTTGTGAGAAAGTAAGTACTATGGTTAGTACTATATATTAATCTAAATTCTTGTACTTATCTAATCTTATTGAAACAATGAAAATAAAATAAAAGTTAACTCAAGTAATATTGAACAACAATATCCTTAGGCTTACTGAATAGGCACTTAACATAATGTTGGGTCGATTTTGCCCCGATACGAAAATTAGTATGGAAAGCTTGATGTTTATAATAATAAACATCGTGAAAAAAATATGAAAGCTTCTAGTGGAGTTTCCCTTTTCCCACTTAGTAAACAGAAATGTCAGCTTTTAATTCTCAATATTTCTCCGCAAATATCGTCAGAGGAATAATTAGTTAAAAGGAAAATTTATAAGCACCGTTAATTAGTGTTTTGCGTTTTAAATAAAGGAATTCATTTTTTGTTACCATAAAAATTTCCCTGTTTTATTTGCATTGAATAAGTGATATAAGGAATATCCGTAACCTATGTGTTAGTACCATCTTACACTTCATTTACAGGAGTTGATGCCGAGACCGCAACAAATGGGATTCCATAATCTCTACTTAACCTTTAAGGTCATAAGCGTGAGTGCTTCATACACTTATTAGATTCTGAAATTAGTTTGATTTTATGGAGTTCAGAAAATGTTATAAGCAATTGCAATTTGATATACACTCATATTGTTTATTATGAAATGACAAAGTTATGTATTCTCTCTACTTAAATCTAGTGTTTCTAGTATATTTTAAAATCCTTCATAGTTTTAAAGTGTCTTCACCGAAGTATAAGCAATAATCTAATACTTTGTTGTTATTGACTCGTATGTGATTCCCGAAGGACAATTTAAAAACTCATTGCTTCGTTCGCAGCTCCAGAACGAATTGATTTTTCCTTTATGTAAGAAGTTTCTTTCATTCCTTTCTAATAACTGTTATATTACTTTTATTATCTCCAATCTTTTTTACAATAGGCTAAGCTTAAAAAAATTCCGAATATGGGGAAATTAATCAATATAAGTAAAAGTATTGGAATACGTTTTTACAAAACCAATTGTCAGGGAAAATGTAAGCTGTATTTAAATCCGAGATTATTTTTTATACTTTTATCAAATAAAATACCGAATATCAAATGGCCTACAAAAATATTTTAGTAATAAAGCGTCCGATGACGTCACAGTGACGTAATAAAGCAAGTTCACACAAACGGTTGGTTCACTCAATACATGAACAAGCTTGTAGCAAACATGCTCCATCTATTTGTACTAAGTGCCCAATATTACGTCAATACATTTTGTTTCGATCTTCGTATGCGTGTTTTCATTTTTTAGAATAGAAAATATAACAATAAAATTATTGTTATATATTACTTCGATTTAACTGACTAAATTCCTATACTTAAAAAAAAGGTTTAACAAACTTACATTGGATTTTTATACGTTAAGGTTCTACGATTTGTGTAGGCTCTTAGTAGATTTTATTCCGTACAACTAATGAACGCACTGTTTAGTATACGATAAATCTAAATGTTTGGCAAAATTGCAAATAAACTCAATCATTTAAATCCCTCCTTTCATTAGATACTCAATTTGTCGGAATGGTAAGACATTGACGCTTTCCGTTTTTTGCCCCTTTCGCGCCATTACGTCAAAAGTTTTTTTTTCCCTCCGGCATTTCAAATGCGACAATTCAAATTAGTCTAATGCGGATGGACTAATTTTCTTTTTCTTTTGCTAATTGTGGATATAAAAACTTAAACTTTTTTTGCTTGTATTGTTAGGAATATTAATTTTAAATCTTCATGATAAATATTATAAACTAGCTTTTACCCGCGACTCCGTCCGCGCGGAATAAAAAATAGAAAACGGGGTAAAAATTATCCTATGTACTTTTCCTGGTTCTAAGCTTTTTCAGTCAAATCGATTCAGCCGTTCTTGAGTTATAAATTGTGTAGCTAACACGACTTTCTTTTATATATGTAGATTCTAATAATAATTGGTATATATTGTAAATTCTGTAAAAATACAACTAAGACAATTAAATAGATATTACAATTAACTTACTGCAACTTGTATTTCAAATGTAAAGTAACCTATTTATGTATATTTGTAACTTCGACTAACTTAAAAGATAAATTCATATTAAGTGATCAACATTAACCTGTCGAGTACTTGAGTGAATTGAGTTCTACGAATGATTTACGCGTATCTATAGAAAGGTTCGCTTTCGAATAATCAATGACAGAAGACATGAATAATACCCATCATTCCCTTAACTGGTTGCTACAGTTTCGAATAATTAATTCTCTGGGTGTGTACGTTTGCCTCTCTGAGGCATCCGACTTACTGCGCATGCGTTGCGCGTATCGGTACGTGGCGGGTTTTATAGGACGCGCATTATTTTGATTAGGAAGGGATGCGTGGTTGTACGATTTGAAAAATTAATTTTAAAATATTCCTGAACTAATTATTATTGAATAGTATAGCGAAGGGAATGATACAATGATGTGTTACACATTACTTTTTAATATTTCTAATAGTATAATTCTGTTTATTAAGAAAATATAAAGAGAGTTTTATGATTATTTTTTTAGGTAAAATGTCAAAAATACTATAAAACACTTAGCATGAATCATGCTTGTTTTGATGTTAATAAGTAATAATTAAAAATGTACCTTAGAAATTAAGAAAGTATGGACACCCTAAACACAGCCTCCAGCACCCGAGAAGGTTTCATATTGACCTATACGTATTACAACTACTCTCTACGTTCTCTTTCAGGGTGTGCGAGGGAGAAACGAGACAGTACAATCTGAAAATTGCCTACGTAAGAAAGAGCCAACCATAGATATAGATGCACAGCTAGGTTTAAAGTGTTCAGTGTGCCTGGAACTCCGGTGAAAGTCGGTGCCACGCGATTTATCCCTTTTTATTTCGCACGCGGAACAAATCACCAGCCAAAATTGTTTGGAACATTTCATTTCGAAAATCGAACAGTGAGGTGTTTATAACAAAATTCAGTGTTTAGTTCATTAAATAATAGACTGGTTTTATGTGAAAATTGTGTTTAATGTGCTAGTGCGAGTCGCATATTTTTTATACGACTCAGTTGTTCGAGTCCGGAGGGAGCCGTTTACGAAATGTGAGTAATTTTGGCGATTTAATGGCCCTTTAGATAACGCATCGAAAGTTAACGCCTGGTTTAACGTCGGTGCTAACAATTTAATCAAAATTTACTATACCAGTTAACATATTGTGATAATTAAGTTATCAGTATACGTGATTCATGTTTTTTTATTTGACTATTAACTAAATTCATTGTTTACATTTTATACACCGATTTAAAAAATATTTTAGACTAGCTGTCGCCCACAACTCCGTCCGCGTGGAATTAAAAAGAAATTTAATAAGTAGCCTATGTGTTCTTGCAGACCATATTCTACAAGTCTGCCAAATTTCATAAAAATCCGTTGAGCCGTTCCGAAGATACCTTCAAACAAACATCCATCCATCCATCCAAACATTCGCATTTGTAATATTAGTATGAAGTATGATATGTGTATTGCCAATGAAGCTTAATTTCGACTTTCGATTGTTTCTTCGTTCAATGAATCTGTAAAAATAACTGTACATAAATTGCTTTAGGCGCCACATTAGGTAATGTTCCACGGATGAATAAAAATAGGTCAAATTTAAAATTTTCGCTTGCTGCACATACTTTTTATTTCGTTGTTTTATTTGAATACGTTTGTTCTTGTAAAAGTCTTTTTGTTTGTTATTTTCCAGAGGGTTTAACAAATAATTAAGATTATTGAATCTAATTGTTTCCGAGACCAAAATACCTGTACAAAACATATTGTTATCTTTGAGTCGAAGATAATGAGTGGGATGAAGTGGTTTATACAGGAATTGTGGTCTTAGAAACCAACGATAAGCTATGGTTAATTGCAATAAGAAATTATAAATCTATATATAGTATTATAACTTTAAACATAAAAAATCATCAAATTCCGTACACTATTAATGAGTTCTGATGTGAAATAAATAAAACATACATACCAATTGAGAACCTCATTTTAAAGTCAGTTAAAATAGCGTTGAATCACTTTATTTTTAGTAGGTCTGTGCCACTTATTCTATCAGAAAACTAGTTCGCTTAAGCTATGAATTTAAACGATGATATTATGCGATACTAAACGTACCGTAAGTGATGAACATGCAAAGATGTATTGACATGGAAGAAGATAGAAAAGTGTGTCAGCTTATACACTGGAAATATAAAGCTGTGCACACTTTTTCAATTCAGATATTTAACCGTTTCAGTGAAAATATACGTTCTAATACGATTTTACATTTCTATTTGAAAAAAAATGGAATATACATTTGAATATCTATACATTTATATGATAACTTCACTTTTATAAAGTACCGCAGTCATGCAATGATCGTTTACAAATGTGTGTAACCACTATCGGTATTAAGACGTAGACCTCTTACTAATAGCATCTTTAGTCTCGAAGTGTCTTGAAGTTTCTCAAAGTATCTCGAATAACACTACTATTATTGCATTCTATCTATGAAAATGTATTAGAATTTATACGACCCAAATCAAGAACTATAGTAACCAAAATTGTTAAAAGTTATGCTGTTATAATTAAACTTTAATAGCAAAGAAACCTATAGCAATAATTGCAAATCAAGAAAACTGATCGGCTTTCAATTAAGATAATCCGGGACAGAAGACAAATCGAATGGCACTCACTCTACAAAACAGGCCCGTCCGTTTAAGTTATATGACGTCACATTGAACATACATTCTTAATGCCCGATTGCCACCCTACTTAGTCTGGTATCAAGAAGAGCTTCAAATAGTCGAGACTTACAGCAGTGGTTAATGCCGATAAGAAATACGGAGAAAGCGAACGATTATAATGTTAGAACAATTCTTAGAAAGTAAATAATATATTTTACATAATTAGTAATATACCTTCCTTTTACATCAATTTATCAGTTAACTAGCTTTCGTTGGCAACTCTATTAGCGCAGAATAAAAAAAAAAGTTTATTAGTATTCTATGTGTTTTTCCAAATTATGTTCTATATCCATGATAAATTAAATCCAGATCCGTAGAACCGTTCTGTAGATTACTTCTAATAAATAAGCATCTATTCATCTAAACATTCGCATTTATAATATTAAACTACGTTTAACAATACCAGTTATTGCTAATCGAAGAATTTAAATTGCTTATCAATTCGTCTGGTTTACTATAATACAAAATATAAAGTTTTTTAGTTAATCTATCTATATTTATAAAAATGAATCCCTATATCCCTTGGTCACGCCATCACGCGTGAACGGCTGTACCAATTTCACTTTTTTTTGTTGTGTATGTTATTGTCAGGAAAAGGTTCTTGTGGCAGAAAAAATTTAGATGGATGGATGAATAAATGTATGGATAATGATGTTTGTTTGAAAGGCTTAATGGATCTTAATCTTATCTTAAATTTGGTATAGATACAAAACAGTCTGGAAGGACATATAGGCTACATATTATTTTTTTTTATTCCGCGCAGACGAAGTTGCGGGCGACAGTTAGTTAAAATACATTGTAATATTGTAAGAGGTGAAACACAGATTTTTTACGACGAGCATCGAATTATTGCCAGCAAACACAGTAGGCGCAAATTTACTTCCACCAAAGAAAACCCATATACCCATCTAAACATTCGCATTTATAATATTATTAAGATTAAGGTAAATTCAAAATCACTGTTGAACTATCTACTACGCATACGAATCTCTCAATCGACTAATTAGCAATTAATATTAGAGAAGGTTTTATGTAGTACTAATAGAGATCTGATGGATTCTAGTGTCGCGTTTTGTGGTGTTTAAAATTGCCTCAACTTCGACGGACTCGCCATTGTCCCATACTTCTGTTAGCGAAGGGTTAACAAAGGGTCGATCCGACCCAATTAGACGTTTCTCTTGTTACGACGAGAGGCGATGGGTTAAATTACGGATATATCTTCCTTGTTAGTGCGTATCACGTATCGAGTGGTAATCACATTTTTGCGGCGTCGCTTTGGTTTCCACTTTAATGACGGCCGTTGTTAAAACTGATGTGTGACGTTAATCGACCGCAATGTACTCGTATAGCATAGGAACGTTAAATTAACGAAGCTTAAAATTATTTGACATTTTATTTTATGAATACATTATTTAATTTTCATAACTACAATAACTTTACACTACATAACTCATGACAATAACCTAAAAGGGTAGGCAGAGACGAATCAATCAACCCTATTTCTATTAAGCTTTTTAAAGGTATGACTTAGTGACAGAGTGAATTTAATAAGGTATTTTAGGTGGTACTATCAACAAAGCACGTTTGTTATTTTCACAAAATCGCATTTTTTTTAAAAACGACAATCCGCATTGGTTTGCAAATTAAACGTTACCAAGATGATGTAAAGACGGATATTGAACTGTAAAAGCAAATGCACACAATATGAAAAAGTTGTCTGCAATGGTATGGATCGGAGCATTTTATTGTCACCATCAACACACGGTAAGGGCCTTTGGCATATTGCCAAGTCGTGTACAGCGGTTTTGTTATCTCTATAACCCGAACGTAATGGCACGTGGGACGTATATTGAATGCATACATACGGACTTCAATACTTAGATTTCTAGGTACCATATTTCATTACAATTTTCTACGATGAAGAATTTAGACAAAGTACATTTTTTATTTCAATTTAAAGATATATGTAAACTGGGTACTATGTCATAAATGTATTTTCATGAAGTAATACCACTCATACTTATAACATTAGCAATATTACTAATACTGCCTCTATGATAGAGTTTGGATGGATGAATGTTTATTTCTGTATGTTACCATAATAGAACAGTTTCACAGATCTATAAGAAATTTTTAACTAAGATATATTACAGTCTGGAATAACGCAAAAGCTAATCTTTGTACTCCGACAAATTCGAGATTGACAAATAAAAAATATATATAGTTCATATAAATTTTAAAGTCAGTAGTATTCTGTTGATGAGAGGAAAAGTAAATAATTAGCATAATTAAAACTTAAAAAGGTACAAATAAACTTTGCAGACTTCCAAAATAACGAAGTTCAAGATTGATATAATTTTATCGAAGTGTGTTCTGAAAATTCGATAATATCTCGGAATTACGTGTAATGGATTTTACGGGTCACGTGACGATATAACGCTTTCGTGAGTCACGTTTTTTAATACTCTCTACCTTTGCGCAGCTAGCGGGGAAGGTTGGGAATTGTTTGAAAACTATTTTATGAACACGAAACTGTATTAAACTTATAACGAAGCAGGTTGCTTTTGTTTTTTGTAACTTAACGTAAAAGTTGATTGTTTTTATGTTTAGATTATAAAAAAAAACTTTGTAAATTATTATTTAATACTTTACTCGTACTATACTAGTAAGGTATGAAGATAACTTTGTGTAAACTTGAGAACAGTTTATTCTTCAATTAAGCTTAGATTTAGACCGCACATCAGAGATATTCCCGACTCAACATTAATCAAAATAAAATATATATCTTACAGAATTTTAAAATAAAAATTTCAAAATGTCAAAATTTACGAAGAGGAAGAAAAAAATACTAATGTATAAACCCCATGTTTTATAATAAACTGCTCTTAAACTCTGTCTGTATGTCTCTATTTCATAAAATAATAACATTTATACATTACTAGCTGTCGCCCGCGACTACGTTCGCGCGCAGTTAAAAAAAAACGAAATGGGGGAGGGGTTATGAAAAATAGATGTTGGCCGATTCTCAGACCTACTGAATATGCTCACAAAATTTCATGAGAATCGGTCAAGCCGTTTCGGAGGAGTTCAAGTTCGAACCCCGTGACACGAGAATTTTATATATAAGATTAATATTAAGAAAATGATATTATTACGAACGAGTATTCATTTCGTCCAATTATTTCAAATTGTCCAGATTTCTTATGATAAAAAGGACAAAGGAATAAGACGAATGTAATCCAAACTTATTGGCTTCTCTCCAAGGCAGATATCAAATTCTCATCCCTTCATTACAATAAATAAAATCTCTCGGCAGACGATAATTTAGCAGATATTTTTTTATAAACGCTTGTTCTCTTTAACGAGATAATATTATGAATTTGAATTCAACTCGCATTGGCAATTTTTTCCTTAATGATATTTACAAAAGGTCATTATAAATACCTTATTATTATTCACAGAATTTAACAATTAGCAAAGAAATTAATTCAATGACTTCCTAACGAACTATGCTCTTTGTTTCACAACTTCTAGAAACTATTCCAACTGGTCAGTGTAAGCATTAATCCATGACAATATTATTATTATTTATTTATTTAAAATACAGTGTTAACCTTGGAAATACAACTATGTCCCACAAAATTATTGGAACGAAGTTCCTTATTGCGCGTTGTGAAAGGGGGCTAGACGGAAGAAATTCTTACGAAAAGTTGTCACGACACTTTTTGCTATAGTAAGTATGTTAACCACGAATGAGCGCTACTTCACCATGGCAACGACGTGACAATATATAACGAAAATTCATAGAAATAAAATGTACTTCTTGTGAAGACTTAAGTTTTTTATTCATATAATAAACATTGGTTCCTTCACTAATAGAAATAGAAAGGAACTTCGTTCCATCCGGGTGTCCCTTGACACCTCTCAAGTTTTTTTTTAAATAATTTTGTAAACTGTAGGATGAAAAATTATTTTTAAATTTAAATTGATATAAAATGAAAGTAAATAAGTTAAGTTAATTTAAATTAAAATAAATTTAAGGACAGTATAAAATAAATGAGTAATGAGAAAAGAAATATTATGGTAATGAATGTAATAAATATTTTTTGAGGTTTTTTTTTAATTTCCCTTCGTTACTTTCATCCGTAATAATAGTCGAACAGCGGGATGTGAGCCTACGACCCACATGATCAGATGTGATGATGTGCGTGCTCTAACCATTAGGCTATTGATGCTACATTATTATAAAAGATACGAGCACTCATTGTTTACTTAATGGATATCTCTGAAACACTATACTTGTTTGAAGAGAAAATGATATCACAACGTATCTTATGGTGTTTTTCTTTTATTATAAATAATATTTTTGTAGTGGGGATAATGCACTTCGCCTTTGTTGTACAATAAACTTTGTGAAGAAATACTTATATAGTGTATCACGTGATTTATTTCCTTATACCTGTTTCACACGAAGGCAGACATTGACGGAGAAAAGTACTGCTATTGTTTGAACGCTTAAATATTAAGGTTATTGGTAATCGTGTAATATGACTGAATGTAACAAATACTAAGAAATAAGCTAGTTCCCGCAAGCACAAAAAAAATCACCCGAACGTGCAATATTAAATTCCAACCAGACTTCTCTAGAAAAATACATGATCTTCAATATTTATAAAGCTTTCACAGAATATTTGTAAGATAATATAATTTCCATTTAATTTTCCAAATATTAAAAATATCCATCATTCGAGATTAACTCAATCAATTCATATTAAACAAACATTTCTGTAACATTTGAATATTAATATTAGATGCTCACTCTGAAGCTAAACAACTAATATGGAAATAATTAATTTAAATCCGTGAGTGAGTTTTATTTAGAATTGCATTATAATAATTGCTAATAGTGGTTTTGAAATTGTGATGTTTAGTTAGAGTGCATTTTCATAAGTCGTTAACGGGAAATGGTACGTGAGATTTTCTGTTCACGCATGCGAGAACCGTTTTCATTAGTCGTTAGGGCCTGAATGCATTGAGACATAGTCCTTACTTTTTCTTATCGTTCATTATACTCGTTAATTGTGTCTCCGCTCAATGCTTGCTTTACATCAACCAATCATTTTAATTAATCGTTAGCCCTTATACGGAGACTCCCTGCATACCGTAACGACCGAGTTTATCGACTAATGTCATTTCGTCCTAACAGTACTTTAATTGACAGCAGATAGATCGATTTGGAAGACAAAAAGCGGGTGCGCCGCAATCTCTTGAGTAGTAGGGACCTCCCATTCCTGAGGTTAATATGATTATCAGATTAATGACACCTTGGTAATCAAGATCGTTTCTAGCATTTAAGTAAGGGACGGTCATATTGGAATAAGACATACCAGAGAAGAAACGTTTACATAAAATCTTACTCGTAAAAGTTGGACAAACAATATGTTTGACTTATATGTCCTTCCTTTATTTTAACTTTGAAGTTTGATTTGAAATGGGCTTATTACAGTAAACAATAATGTATTAAAAGTTGTAATTTTTAATACTCAATACGTTAAACCGAAAGCTTATATGGCGCCAGATTTTTTTTATCTAAAATATATTAAAAAAAATGGTCGCTAAAATTTGGGTTAACTCAATAAAAGTGCGTTGACACCAAGATTGGCAAGGTTGCCAAATTTAAAATTTACAGTACGAACATAATTTATAAACACATCGGGATTTTGTAGGGGTTTTATTGCTTTTTGTGAGGAAAATAGGACGTACCCTTGGGCGATTAATTAATTTGTTGATTGTTTGACGGTCGTAGGATTTAATGGTAGCAATTTTGACAACACGAACCTTGTATTCAGTTACTTTTTGATACAGTTTTACCACTTGTTAAAATATACCATAAATTTGAGTTTTTTTTATCGTTAACGTTATAATATTTACCAAACCAAAAATCACTAAAGACGCATTTGCACGTACCACTTTGAGCCCTTATCTTAAAGTGACAAGTTACACTGTTACTTCTATATGCAAATCTAACAATACCAGTGGATTTCTATAAAGAGCAGTGGCGCGCGGCTAGTAGCTTTGTGCAAAACGTAACTAAACAACAAAACGAATCCTTCGCACCACAACCACATTGAAAAATGTTCTCGTGAAAAAGTTCAATTACTGCCACTCCGACGAAACTCACGTCCAAATTTCGTAACCGATGTGACAAAAGCAATAAAAAGCAAATGCTTCTTGAACAGAAAGAAAATGTTACATAAAACGAAACGAGTTGAAATCACATTTTTTTGTGTCGCTCCGTGCAGCTTCGCCTCAGCACTGACACTAGTGTTTCTTGACCTGTTTTGGGCGGCGTTACACTGCGGATTTCTTCGCTTGGCAGGCGTGAAAGGAAGTTCCCTGCCTTTGATATTAAAACTAAGTCTGTAGACAATGTAGAAATTCTAGACTTTTTGGCTAAGATTCAGGCGAAGAGCGAAACGACTGTTTTTTGTTCACATTAGTAAACGGTTATGAACGTTTTTTTCCGTTACTTGACCTATATTCATTTTCTAAACTTCTTGTGTTTATATAACGTGCGTATGTAACATCATCTGATTAACATAAAATCAATGACTTCAAAAACAGTACATATGTTTTGTACAAGTGATTTAGATGACGGCGGTGTGCCAGGACCTGCCTAAACCTTTGAATTACTCTGGGGATTGAATTGTGTGTGTTTCGACTATTTCATGGGCAATCACAATTTTACATATGGAGAGTTAACTCTTCTTACAATTTCATTCTTTCTGTGAATATCTTAATACTTGTCACTCTGAAAAGTAATAAAGCTATTTGTATAACTCACGAAAAGTAAAATTCAAAAAATGACACAGTTTTACATAATTTTTCATTTCATTGTTTTCCTATTTATTAATAATTCAGTTCAATGATTCATAACATGATTTTTGTGACAAAAAGAACAAAAGGAAAGGCCTTTAGGGAAAGATTACGGCTACTTGATTTTATATTTCATTCCTTTCATCTTTGATTTGATAACTTAACTTAGCTTTATCATAAAGACTAGTCTGTATTGAAGTTGAAATCGTTGTGCTGATAAATAAATAACTTTGTAAAATTATATTTTTACTCTTCTAATATTTTAATCATCTACTACAATAACACTATGCGCGAACTGCGCGTTTACCTAAATTGTTAATCCAAGCTGCGCTACGCGTGAAACTGAATTCCAAAAGAACCACATATAGAGGATAGATTTAAATTCGGTTTTCTAGAATAAAATAAAAGGTAGCGCTAATATTATATTTCATATTTAAATTCAAATATAACAAAAGAAATATCTGATTGTATGTTATAGCGTTTTTACTGTAACGTATTACACGCCAAAAGTCTTGGTTCGCAGCCATTTGCAAAGTTTCAAGGATTAGCGATTTCATTCCTCGCTCGTAGATGGAATTCCAATATTTGCAACACACGAGCAATCGGCTTTCGTGTTTGGATTTATGACATTACTAGCTTATTGCATGCCAACCTTCTTACTATCGTAGTACAGCGAAATGCAAATACAAATAAGATTAAAAAAATGTTCAATAAGCCAGAGTCAAAAAAAAGGTTTACAGTGAAAATAGAAAAAAGAAAGATAAAAAAAAAACAAAATACAAACTCTACCATTTTTTTAAGCTCGAAGGACCAAATGTGAATATTTAAAATACGTTAGTATTGTTCTTTGTGTATAATTTCGTTTATTTTGTGGCCATCAACCTTATTTTTACCAATAATTCTAAGTAAATATTAAAATTCTAGTTCATGAAGGAGATGTATACGTACGTACCAAAGGCCAAATTAATAAACCTAACCAAACGATAAATATTACCGCAAAATATAGGTATATTTATTTCTCCGCAACATTGCTATTTCTTAAGAAACATTTCTCCTTTAGGAATACCAGTTTCTTTTACCTATATTTCACTGTCACGCAACCCAGATATAACCTGTATACTTTGTATTTACTTTCATATAATATAAAGGTAAAATTATACTACGACTCAATACCCAGTACACTCAGTGTATACATCGAATGTCTCTGTATGAACACAAGTCTCTGATTGTAAAATTTATTGGGACCCTACAATTAATGTCTCGTCAACCGCCTTGTAAAAATCCTTACAAGTGTGAACGGCAAATAAATTAATTAATGACATTTTTGTCAGAATATATGTATGTCGTAATTTAGTATCTTGAAGATGTGTTCGCTTTGGCTACGGTTTGAAAACATTTATCGATACAAATAACTTCATTTAAATTCTGTTTCAAAATTAAACATATATTTTATTGAAAATTCAAACTAATTAAAAAAAAGATTCATTCCATCAACATTTTGTACAATCAATTTCAGGTTAAAATTGAACAAACAGGTCATAGTTTGAGTAATAGTCAATCAAAATGTCTCTGAGGTATGCTTCGATTATTTTCAATATAGTTGATTGAAGCTATTCATTACTGTACCGGACTTTATTTCCAATGTTAAATGGAACGTTCCAATTGGGAGGGATCGTAATGAATACAAAACAATATTTATAAAATTTCGCTCTATCAATCATCACACTTATAAGAAAAAATCTATTATCTTATTTCATTAAATGTGAAATGATTCTCAACTACAATTAATAACAAGGTTTTGAATGTTCTATTTCATTTAGAAGGAATTCTTACAAATATGAGTTCGTAATAACTCTACTGAAGCTATATATGAATGAGTCTAGTTCTGAAAATTATGGAAATAAAACAAATGAAGCTTTCAATTTTATAAAAATTAGTTTCAATAGCCTTAACCTAAAATATATTGATATTTTTTTCCGAAATTGTCTAAAGCATTTTATTCCGTCGACAATAATATTTGTTTATAAAATAACACAATTTTATATAAGTAATTT
The DNA here is from genome assembly GCF_912999745.1 of Papilio machaon. NCBI lineage: Eukaryota > Metazoa > Arthropoda > Insecta > Lepidoptera > Papilionidae > Papilio > Papilio machaon. Next base: position 1,187,918 of record NC_059988.1, read on the forward strand.
AATACGAATGCAAATAAATTACCATCTCATTGTATTTACATAAAAACGTAAAGTTCGTTTGTTATCTTTTCACAGGCATTGCATTGTCAGATGAATATTGAACGTCTGAATGTAAGGGTTGTTGACGTTCAATTTTCACCAATAATTAATTCGAACTGTGCGGTCGTATTTGTGGAAATTGTTGGACGGTTTTTAAGCTGAATGAAAAAAAACCTTTTCCGCATAACCAATTTTTTTTATATGTCTAAAAATGGCAGATGGAAATTACCAGTTCTGTTTCTTATGAAATAAAATATTATTTTAAATCATATACATTTTAACAGAAATAGTTAACATTATAAATCTTAAACTCACACAGCACATGAGATTTATGATAGTGGAAACATTCTGTTTTCATTTATCTATGCGTTGTTTTAATTTATTTATTTAAGAATTTAATTTGTTACAGAATTCTAACCAATATTTCTATTTAATATTTATAATTGAAACTGAAATAAATATATGTAATAACTAATTAAATTAATTAAAATAAAAATTCTTGTTCCAGATACACGATGGTTTCAAAAGAAAAAGAATGTAAAAGTAAAATTGGATAGTTGAAGAATTATATTTTAAAGCACTTGTTATGTGGCTAATAGAAAAATGAGAAATGGAACTACCAAGGTGATATTAAAAGATGGCCTTTCATAGATTGCCATTACATTTAAGCAACTCAATCAAATTATTATGGTTCACAATAAAAATATGGTTAGAGAAGTCATTTAAGTGGAATAATTTAGTGAAAAGTTTAAAGTGGAATTTGAAATTAGATTATAAAGATAAAGCAAAATTGTCTATACTTTTAGTGTTATTGTTTAGTGTTAACTCTAATGGAAATAGTTATAGTGGTGGTAGGAATTCGATGTTAAGGACAAGAGTGATAGGTACGAGATACGGAAAGTTACAGGGCGTGATACTGCCGATGGATCAACATAAATATTTGAAGCCTGTGGAAGCGTACCTCGGTGTTCCGTATGCTACGCCACCTACTGGTTCTAACAGGTATTTATATTTATAATTTAATTAATTAAATTAATAAAAGAAAAAAAAATGAAAGGCATATTGTGACATTATGTAATTTGGTATAAGGCATTGAGGGTAGGACTTTTTAATATGTGTTAAATTTTATTTTTTATTATTAGTGACATAGCAATGTATGTATATAATAATAATTGTATATCAAAATATGTACCGTAATATTTTATTTTAATTATTGCATATAATACATTACAGAACCTATACATTTTTTATTACACTTTTTATACACTTTTTATACAATTTTTATTACAATTTTTATATATTTTATGTAGAAGAAACTACATAAAATATATAAAAAGAAAACTATACTGAGACTAATATAAATAAGTATTTAGATTCGTTCTATTTTTAAATAAATAATTAATTAAATTGAACGCGACCTCATTAAAAAGTACACGCATCGACTACTTCCAATTAAATGTTATAATTATTAACAGTTCTGTGGTTTGCAGATTAGTTTATTGATTTATCTATTAATTCTAGTTATAATTACGTGTAAATTAATACTAATCTAATTACGGCCAACTCAGACTCCTTAATTAATCACTAAGGAAATCTTTAAGTGTAGATTTTTCATACAAAATCCAACCTAAGAGATCAAGTGAAAAGTTTGAGAGTGGTATCAACCCCAACTGTGTTAATGTTAAATTATTTTTTATCGCTTAACAATTTCTAATAATTATACGAATCTAAAAATTACTAGTTCTTTTCTGGAGAATAAAAATGAATATTATCAATAATTTTACATAATACAAATACTTTTAAATTAACACGTTTCTGTGAAAACGTTAGACACAAGATCATCAATATTCTTAGAACAAAAAACAAAACACGTTTCGAAGAATAAAACATACACGAAACAAATAAATATTGGAATTAATATGAAAGAGGATTATTTTCTGTTACGCTTATTTGAAGTAAGCCCAGACTAATACAATTCTTTTAGTATTAAATCCAATCTTTATCAGAATTATGATATTTTATTTAATATTAGATTTACTAAGATCATAATATAATTTATTACATTACAAATAAATATTATATTTAATAACGATACACGTGCACTCCTAGATACAAAATCTATTCAAATGGGATACATTTTATCGTCACTATTTCAAGTAAATTCCAGTCGCTACATATTTATTTATAATAAGGGCCACAAAAATTACTTTAACAGTGGTGGATCCTGCTATAACAATATATGTTGGGTGCACGAATGGGCTGGGTCGGTGAAATACCACGACTACACCGAAGAAAAACGTTAAATGGAAGCAATACTACGTTTAGTCTGATTTATGTTGTTACCGGATGTCTAATTTTAGTCCATGATCCCTTTCCATATAAGGAAATAATAGAAAGGGAGAGAGTGTTAGAAGATTTGAAGGTAGACAACGCATTTGCAATTAGCGGTTAATTCGCCATTTCGGTAAATCAGGTTGGCGCAAGCTCGTTTACCACCGTGTAATATTAAAAACACTACGTATGTGCCTTATAAAATTTAATATAAAATAAGTTGAGTAATGAATAAAGTGTAATGCCCTAATTATGTTGATGATGGTTGTTAAAACATACGTTATCAGCTGGTTACACAAATGCAAATGTGTGAAGCCGTTTCATTGGTATAGAAGTTACTTAAATATTATTTAATAAATATACTACATTACTCACCACTAACTGAATTATTAGAACCGACCAATCGTCCATGACCTATTTTTCTATATTTTGTTATTTTGCCATTTTCAGGTTAGCTGTGACTTTTTGTACCTTGTTGAACTCTTAAAATAATTAAATTTAACCTGTAGTTCCAGTTTTGGATTTTAAGAGATTAATTAACCTAATTAATTAATTAAAATTTGGTGTTTTAATATTTAATATAAAGGTTTGCTCCAACGCGAGCTCCAGCGCCGTGGGACGATGTGAAGACGGTGGATCAAATGGGGCCGGTTTGTCCGCAACGTTTGCCAGACATTTCAAACGAGACTCAAGCTCTGGAGAGAATGCCTAAAGGCAGGCTGGAATACTTAAGACGTCTTCTACCACGACTAAAGAATCAAAGCGAGGACTGCTTGTATATGAACATCTACACACCAGTTCAAGGTGAGATTTTATGTATTCAGATTTTCTTTACAATCTTATCTTAGTTGACTAAGTTTAATTCTGTACCATCACTGACTGAAATGTAATGGTACACTACGTTTTATAACCATAATATAGATATGGACGATGTAGTTTTGTACAACCTTTTACTTCGTTGCTTGCTATAATTGTTACATCCTCAATAAATACTTTACGAAGTATGGTCTTGCTGGAATCCAAAACATTGTTATTTTGCCTTTAGTTTTATCTTGAGAACAATGTAAAATAGGTTACGAAACTCTTTCTAAAGCAGTGATTGCGCTGCCTTCGCTCGTCGAGGAATGAATGAATACACGGTTAAAACAATACCGACTCTTATTTGCTTCCCTGCAGGCGGTCTGAGGCTTACGTCTCGCTTAGTAGCGAAACAATCATGATTCTTTGCATAAAGGTCTCGTTTGCAAAATTTTAAATCGTAATTTTGCGTGCCTACATTCTGTTATTGCTTATTCGTTTAATTATTTATTTTCCGTTGGGAATTTATTTCTAATTTTATTTGTATATTACCTAGAATGAAATAGAGCCTTCTTCGACTGTGTTTTGCATCGTAAAAACGTGCAAGTGCGCAGCTGTATTCGCCGAAACAGTGAAATTACGGCTGTCATCGATGGTGGACCCCTCCACGCACAGAAAAAGGAAATTACCCCTTCCTCGGCGTGCTCTCCTCCATCAAATCCCCTTCCCCATCCAATCCTTTTCTTAAAAGAAATAGGCCAAAACAAAAGCCTGCGACACGTACGTGACGAAACGTGGACGCAGACGTTTACTTCATTTTACGCCTTTCTTCTGTGCGGTCATGGTATTTCACTGATCGTGCCGGATTATTATTAAATAAACGTCCAATCCTTACATCTCATAGTCGGTACGCATGCTTTTCTAAAGACGCTTTAACCACCATTGAATACATATAGAAAAATTTCGATATCATTATAATATTTTCGAGCACATTTTAAATTCCAAAAATAACACTTACCAAGAATAGTTTCCATTTATGAGAATAATGAAATGTCTGACACACACCGCTGGGACAAGCGTCGCGCTCAGATACCAAAATTTTAATCATACCTTACAATGGACTCCCCTTCCCGGGAGATAATTCAACAAGGTGGCGGGAGGCAAACTTTATAATACACTTTTAGTTTTATTCTTACAAAATGTTTCGTAAATTAAATTGAAACCTTTTTTTGGTCATTTAAATAAAGGCGGCGTTGGTATTTTACAGAATAGTCGTCATTGTATCTTTCTGAGAAGGGTTGGTTACAGATATGTGAAGGTATCATGAATCCTCCATATCCATACATGAAGAAATGAATAATCCATACATGAAGGTATCATGAATCCATCCTTGAATAATACAATTTAATCTTAAGAATACGTAGCCTTGAATATTAAAATAATTCTATAGCTTTCGTATTTATTAATCGGAAATTATGTTTCGTATGTTGTTTGGATTATCCACAAGGAGCGTATCTGGAGCGTACCGAATCTCTCATGCGATACTATTCGCTTAAACAAAGGAAGAATGTTTCGCTCAAGCGGACGTTGTAGCAGCTCTATAAATAATAAAAATAAGTTCTCACGTTATTTCCCTATAGGGGTAACATAAAATGAAACTTGGATTCTCTAAAACTAATTTAAAATTATATGTTATTTCATAGTTTAAAATAAATCAAAGCAGAACTTTAAAAACCCTCATTGTCCTAGCGATGATGTCGCGACATTATAATAATAGCTGCTCGTCAACTTCCACAATACAAAAATAACTGCAGAACAATGATTTTTGTAATACGCAGACATAAAAATACCAGGATTATAGAAATTTCTTTGTTTACAGTGGGGCCAACACTTCAAGCGAAATTCCCGGTAGTGATCTTCATTCACGGAGAGTCGTTCGAATGGAACTCTGGCAATGTTTATGACGGAGCGGTCCTCGCCAGTTACGCTGGCCTAGTGGTTATCACTATAAACTACCGTCTCGGTATATTAGGTAAGATGCAATTAGCATAAGGTAAAATCCGAAAGGAAGTCCGAATATTAAGAAACAAGGACCAAGATAAGAAGAATATTAGGGAAACAGAAGAGAAGGAAGGGATTTAACACTATATTCATTAGATGTTATGTGCAATCGAAAATCTCCTACGTCGATATTCTCCAAGGTCATTGTGTCTCTGTCAATGTTGCTTATTTGTAATTATATTTATTATAGTGGTTGTACGTCAGCGTAATAATCACAGCTATTAAATACAAAAGTAATGCAATGTATGATAGAATAAATTACATGATATGCTTTATCGTCAGGTTTTTTAAATGCAAATCCAATACCGCACGTGAAGGCTCGGGTAGCAAACTACGGGCTTATGGATCAGATAGCGGCGTTGCATTGGGTTCAGCAAAATATAGCTCTATTTGGCGGCGACGCAGGCAACGTCACAATGCTGGGCCACGGCTCGGGCGCAGCGTGCATAAATTTTCTTATGATTTCACCTACTGTGATGCCGGGTGAGTTAAATTTTCGTTCAAAATTCTGATCCCGTACAGAACGTATATCTTTGTCGACATCGCTCTGTTGCATTATAATTTCTTTATTTGTTAACGTACAATATCTAGTTCTTCGTAAGACTTCTATGTAACTCTTCTAAAAATGTAACTTTAGATACGTATAATAAAGGTTTTTTGTGATTGATTTAGTATTAACTTTTATCAAATTTTCAGGTCTCTTTCATAGATCGATTCTTCTGTCCGGTTCAGCTCTGAGCTCCTGGGCATTAGTCGAAGATCCCGTTGGTTACTCTATACAACTTGCAAAACAGTCTAATTGCACTTTACCAGATGATATTGTTAAAGATCATGAACTTATTGTCGATTGTCTTCGTGAAGTACCTTTAAATGAACTGATGTCAGCTGAAATAAATACACCAAGTTATTTAACTGCTTTCGGTCCATCTGTAGACGGAGTGGTTGTCAAGACAGATTACGCAAAAGAATTGCTTACATTTTTTATACCAAATGATTTACAAGGCTTCACAAGTGTGTCAGGCGTCAACAATTTCAAAGCGGACAAACGAGCCGGGGATCGAATTTTCGGAATAAGGGGTGGTCAAAATAAATATGATCTACTATTTGGAGTAGTAACAAGTGAGGCACTCTGGAAATTTTCGGCTCAAGATATACAAAACGGTTTCGAGGGAGAGAGACGCGACAGGATAATAAGGTAAGATGAATGAATATTTATAAGGCGAATTGACATTTAATTTAGAGCGAAATGCCTTTTTCCTGTTTTCTTTTCACTTTGACATTTTTTATTTACAGCTTACTAAATGCGACTTTGGTGAATAAAATGTGACAATTTAAAACTGGCTTTTAAGACGTAAATTTTGTTTACTTTTATTTTCATTCAGAGTTCGTTTACCACATTATTTATTTTCGACTAAAAATAAACACCTCGGTATATTTTTACGCAAATTTCGTGCTCGTGGTCTTAATATTAAAGTCAGTTGGCTATTTGTTTCACTGTTAATGGAAGTGTCTTTGTTTCAGAACTTACGTAAGAAACGCCTACACATATCACTTAAGTGAAATATTCTTCACTATTGTTAATGAATACACAGACTGGGAAAGAACTGTCCAGGTATGTGACTGTGATTTCTTACAATTTCAACATGATTTAATCGGATCTTAAAAAAATATTTTTAAAGTCCTTAAATATTTTCCCCCATCAATGAATCTAAAAAAACCATTTGACCAACCATCAAACCATATCCAAAGATGTTACTAAACTCGCATTTTACAAAATAGCTTTGCAAAGTTCAAAGAATTTTTAATATGAACTTGTAACATGAACCATGGCAACATTATACGTGAAACAATAAAGTGAAACAAAATCCACAGAGTGAATAATATTTGTTTTCCAACAGCATCCAATAAACACAAGAGACGCCGCTGTGCTCGCGCTGTCTGACGCTCAATATGTCGCTCCCTTAGTACAAACTGGGGACTTTTTAAGCTCCACCGAATCCGGACCGAGCACATTCTTCTACGTCTTTGACTACCAGACAAAGGATGGGGATTATCCACAAGTATGTTTCGTATATAAATATGTTTTTGTTTGGAATAAATTTGTAATAATATATAGTACATCTATATTATTTAAAATTTGATCTTTCTGTTATCTGTATCAACAACATAATTCTAAAGTGTGGTTTTGTTCCATTGTTTAATTTTAAGGCCTGAAATATTTTCCTAAACTATGTGATTAAATTTTAAGTAATTGATTAAAGGAGATATTACACCAATCGCGAACTAATGAAATGGAAACTTAATCTGAAATGCAAGATACAAACACTAATAGTTACAACTTATTTTGATGAGTCATCTAGTTATGTTTATCTGTTACAATTTATAGCTATAGATAAAAGAATAAATTGCTATAACTTAAGTAATTCAGTACGTGACTTGCATTTAATTTGATGTTCAAAATTATAATGTCTATGAAAATTCCAGCGCATGGGCTCCGTGCACGGAGAGGAACTGCCCTATTTATTCGGCGCACCGCTAGTTGAAGGGCTCGGACACTTTCCAAAGGATTATACAAAATCTGAAGTAGCACTCTCAGAGGCTTTCATCTTGTACATTGCGAATTTCGCTAGAACTGGGTGAGTGTAGTTAAAGAAATAAAATTTTATTTTATCTCTTTCTAGCTTTTGGAGATTTAAGAAAGCAGTAATTTCGTAAAACTGATATGTTATGAAATTTAAGTGACTTGCTAATGCTGAAGTGAATACAAAAATAGGTTTATGTATTTTTTTAGGAAGATAATTAAATAAAAATCTTAGGTAGACTCCTAAAGAAATATAAAAATGAAGTTTGGAGATTTGGTAAAACTATTACTTTTATAATTTTTGGAATTTATAATCTTTGTGACTTATTCGTTATCAAATTACACTCTTAAGCTAGTAATTAAATTAAATAGTATTATTAAATAATAGTAATATTAAATTAAATTAAATCCACAAAGCAGGATAAACAAGTACTCGCACTAACAGTCGACTTCCCGTCGCGCCTCGCGCGGCACCGGAGCAGAATGGAAAATTATTGTTCCGAACGAAGTTTGTTATTACGGTTCACCTCCCTTACCTTTGAAATAAAACAAAGTTATTTGTTTCCACGTTGACAAGGCATCCGTGAATTGTCATAATTTTAGTTGGCGCAAACATGCAAACTAAGTCAAAATCTATTTTCATCACGACCTTTTCGCTGTCATTATTTTCGTTTCGTTTTATTCAAATATATAATATTAGTTTTATTAATTCAATTCAAGGAGTTTTAAGATTCAGTAAGGAGTTTTAAGTTTTCATTTCGTTCGACTTATTTAAGAACTAGATAGAACGAAAGACACTCAACGTTCTACAAAGAACTCTTTATGGTTTTGCACTTCAGGGCAAAATTCATAGAATTTATGAATTCTATGAATTTTGCCCTGAAGTGCAAATCTATCTATAAGATGTAGGTTCTCATTTAGGATTTTAGAACTATTTATTTCAATAAAGAGATGGAATTGAACAATATATAAATTTAGCAACAAAATTTTTTGAACAGAAATCCCAACGAGTTGCAGCGTCAGGAGTCCATTCTACCGATATCGAGGGAACGCAACAAGTTTAAGAGCATAGTGTGGGACGAATACGACACACTGCATCAGAAGTATTTAGAAATAGGTAAGGTATTATTCTATAAAAGAAATAACTAAGATTGAAATAGACTTTATACAGTTTTTCGTCAAATTATGAAATAAAACTACTTAAACAAAATATTAAATCATGTTAAAAATCGTCAACTATTATTGTGTTACAGTAAGAAATTTATTGCAGGTATGAAGCCACGAATGAAGAATCATTACCGCGCCCACCAGCTGTCCGTGTGGTTGCGACTGATTCCAGAAATTCATAGAGCGGGAATGAAAGACGTCGTCGCGAAACATAACCTGTTTCGCAACCACAACGACCCGGAGATGTACGACGGATTAGTGCGAGCGGATCCTTTGACGAGGCCCAATTACTACGACCCCACTCTAGAGCTTTATCGCAAGTCTTATAATGTCACCCTCGACGTGCCGTCAACTACAATGGACACTTACGTCACCACGTGTATAAGTGTGATGTCGGCTCGTCCGGGGTCCGCAGTCACGCAAAACCAAGCCCCTAACAGTTCTCAAGATGCGTCCAATATAGAAGTGGCAGGTTATACTGCTTATTCCACAGCTTTAAGCGTTACTATAGCTATCGGTTGTTCATTATTGATTTTAAACGTTTTAATTTTTGCTGGAGTATACTATCAAAGGGACAAAACAAGATTACAAGTGAAAGCGCTCCAACAGCAACAGAAAAGGAATCATAATTCGACTTTTGATAGTGTTTCATCAAAGCATCCTCATTATTTTGTTGGACATTCTCAGAGTTCCAGTACTATAGTCGATATAGATCATCAAGATAAGAACGCTATAATCGCATTGACGAATAGAGTCCCTCATTTCACGAATTCGAACTGTCCCAACGTTTGTCACACGGGTATGCAAATGACAAGTCTAGGACAGAAGAGTAGCCCACCAACGAATCGAGGACAGTGTACTACGCTACCTAGAAAAGTCGGCTTCAGTTATCAACAGAATCAGATCTGTAATCCCTCAAACTGTATGACTTTGCCGAAGAACGCAACTTTTATGAGTGCGACCAACTTACCAGACGTACAAGCCCAGACGGGACAAACGCAATCGCCAGGCAATGGATCTGTACTTCCATCCTCACCGCCTTCCCAACATTTTCCACAAAAATCGAGGGTCCCTCAAGCGGCCATGTCAGAAATGAATGTATGAGACATGGAAGATATTTACAATTATGTCTAAAAGTGAAACTAACAGGACTACACTAGTGCATGATTGTAAATATCAAAAAAAAAAAAGTGAAAGTGTAAATAGACGTTGAAACGCTCAGGTATATTCATTACATTATGTATTTATAGGTATTATATAATATATAATAATATAATTGCATTAATTGTACATAACGATAAATATAAGAAACCTATTGTAAATGGGTGCAACAACATTGCAGTGGCCAATTTAATCAAACTGTTATAAAAATTATTGTATGTAAAGCCTGAACTAATTAAAATACTTTTGATTAGTAATTAATAAAATAAATAACATACATCAATAGGATAACGTCATTGAAAATGGCAACATTGTAAATAATTTAGAATTTCAAAGACTGTATTGACATTTCATTTTTTGTTCACCACAAAAAAACTCAGCTTCTTAATTTGTTATTTTTAATATTGTCTTAATTTTGTTAAGATTCCTACAATGTTTAAAAGTGCTTTCTAGTTGAATTGAACTAAATAATACTTATTTGATTAACTTCTTAAGTGACTTACCTAAACGTAAAAACAGCTTCAATATTTGGGTTATTTTTTTGGTTGGGTTATGTTTTTTTTTTTTTTATTTTTTTTTTTTATAGGGACTTTGGTTCTTATGAACATGTCAGTTCCATATTTGTGTTGTTGTGTTTACGAGAACACCTCGCTTTTTATCGCGCGTTAAAAAAGCGTTCAAATAAAACAAATACATTTGATAAGCTATGAATAATCTAAAATCACACTTGGTCCGTTCGTCCAGCTGTCAAAATGCAACTTAATAAAGCGTCGCGTTTCAAAAGCGCTGCCTTATGAACAGATATACATATACGGAATTGCATTTGTTGTATTTGAAAGATTTTTTCACGCGCGATAAAAAAGCGCCCGTGCAAATGAGGTTACTGTATAATTTTGAATGTTAAAATAAAAACTATAAGTTGGATCAAAAATATTCCATTGCCTTTTTATGTATTGACATTAAATATAAAAAAAAACATATTCTGATGGTTTGTATTGTGGACTTTTATCTAACCGTTACTATGAATCTTATGATGGGTATCAAGATTTGAACGTAAAACAAAATAAAATTCATTTAAAATAAATGTTATGTTGTTTTATTTTATAGTTTTTTAAACAAGCATGGTTTTGTATGTATGTCCGTTCTGGAATAAGTCAGATTCCAGGAATACCTTAAATAAAATTCGACTTATTAAATTTATTTGGAGATGTTGCACAGAGTATTGTTTACAGAAATATTTCATTAATAATTAATTCTGTGAAATGGGCAGCGTTATTTCAGTGAAATCTAAAAAAAAAAAACATTTTAATGACATTTTGTTAAAAGGCACGTCCTCGGCCTTTTAAAAGCTCTAAGAGCTTTCAGACTGTAACGTAGCTCAATGTTTTCTTTATAAATGTACTTTACTTTTCAAGTTAGACAGCCTTTTTCCAGAAGCATTTTCATTTGTCACTCATTTTGTTGTTACAAGTATTGATTCGGCGCTATACAAATTCCTCTTAGGCTATATAATTAAAAAGTTATAGTGTTAAGAGCAATATTAGAATTTACCTGGACAGTTAATACTTTAAAAACTTTTAAGTTTGCACTTGATCAAATTTTATTTCTAGATTTATGTCTTTCAATGCTTTTTTGCAATCTTTGGAGAAAAAATATTCAGAGAGTCAAAACAACATAACATTCTATCGTACAGCCCTCAAAATGTATTTGCGATTTTGCTAGTCGTTATTATCAATTAACAAAATACTACACTGTTAGCGTTTATTTCATTACACGATAAAAAATAAAGCTTTTTTTGCTGTTGCTAAAGGGAACCTGGAGGCATTACGTGTGAATTTGGATGTTAAATTCAGAAGCTCGTTACAAATGAACTAAGTGAACACAAGCGGCATATTGTATTATGTGCCCAACACAATATACACAGTTTGTATACTTTATGTTACATTATTTATGTGTTACTGTTTTTCCAGGCGTGTTTTTAAGGTTAGGAAAACATGTGAAGTTGCTAAGTCAAAACATAAACAATAATTTTATAGTACAAGATCTAAGAAATCAAGCTTCGAATTTCTAAATCAAATCAAATTTGTGTGAACAACCAACTCGTACTGGGCCAGCGTGGTACTATGGCCTAGTCATCCTCAACTTGGGGTAGGTTCCGAGAATGATGAACTACAAAATGATAAATGCGTTATCTGCTGCTATAGGTTGGATAGAAACAAAAGAAGTATAGTGAACTAAGATTGTATTAGAGCTGACACACCGAAATTCCAGCCTTACAAAATTATAATAGGTTTATCTATTGAGTGAAATCAGTAAATATTATTATCGTAACATTCCCCGTAAATACCACGCATATTTGGTTACAAAATAAGTCTTTATTACACTACTTGTATACTTTGAAGTGTAATGAAATTACGAGTATCAAGTTATGTTGACGATGCAGGGAGATACCTCGGCTGACCTAAATTACTAGTCTCTCCAGTCTAGAGCCCTTATAACTTCATCGTACACTACTCGCCACGGTGTTGTCTAAAATTCATTTCCTGTTAAAACTTGTTAACATTATTTAATTAATTATCAATTCTTTAATTATAAAATGGTAAACTTTAAATTTAAAGTAAATAAATAGGTAAATTTGCCGCAAGATGGACCGATGATCTGGTCAAGGTTGCGGGAGTATCCTGGATGCGTGTTGCACAGGACCGATCATCGTGGCGATCTTTGGCGGAGGCCTATGCCCAGCAGTGGGCGTTACGAGGCTGAAATGATGATGATGATGAAACTTAAAATTTGCTAAGAATTTTGCATTCCACTAGCAGTTGTTTAACAGTGGTTTTCTCAAACCAAAGTCGCCGCATAAAACATATCGTCATCCCTGTCATTGTCTTTGACAAAACAGAGATAACAATACGTTTTAAACGGTGAATTTAGTCTCGGAAACTGACAGTTAGACGTCTTCTTAAATTTCGAAAATAGATCTGCGTTTAGATACTAAGATATGAGCTTTAATCGTTTATTAAAATCAGCAGTTTCAAACCTAAAAATCTCAGCAGTGAAAATTTTCTGTTTAAATCGTATGCCAGTTTTAATAAAATTGTTTCGAAATTCAGCTTCCACGAATTAAAATTACTGTGACGAAGATATTATAAATAGTGCTTGTTAATTAATACAGGGTAGACGTGATCTTTATTTTTACGCCAAGAAGCGCCTCAAAGAATTGCATTGAAAATAAGGAATCCTCACTAATTAATAATTTTAATTAATTAGCTTTTCAAAGAAGTAACTGAAAAATACCAAAGTTTAATTCCAATGAATTTGTTTGAAGATTTAATAATAAATTTGAATAATTTTGAACATCAACACATTTCATAAGATTACCGTATTCAGTTTATTCACCACTAAGGGGGCCCTTAGAGACCATTAAACGACCGTGAGTGAAACAGGAAGATTTTTGATAACGTTTAAATAAAATTAAATACCTCTTAAACTAAATATAAAACGATTAAAACTCACTGTACAGTTTCGAGCCCATCGAGAGGATTTTTCAAGTTGTGAGGCACCTAGTATTATTTCGCAGTCACGTTCCGTTTCCCACCATAATAAAAGTCCCACTCACCCAGTAAAATTAATAAATTTCATTAAGATCCGCTGAACAGTTCTGGAGAAATGTCATAACGAACATCCATCCATACATTAGAATTTATAATATTAGCAATACATTAGTAAGATAATGTATTTAAGCAAAGTTTGCAATTGAAAATACTTTCATAGGAAAGGTTCATATTTTTGTGAGTAGTATATTTCAAAACATATTTTGTATGATAACGATGAACTAACTGTTTAAGCTCAAAAATGTAGTTAAGCAGTGTCTAGTTACACACCTGTTTTAACTAATCAGTGCTTAAGTGTTTGACCGCTGCCGCTGAGTGATATTATTGGCGGCACCGTCACGTGACTTTCGATATGAGTACTTTATTATTTATTTCGTGGGCAATGATCCAATATCGCATTTTAACTCGATAGCCATGTTTCAATAGCCATGATTTGACAAAAATCCGCGCCAGTTGTTAGAGTCAGGCTATAAAAGGGTTGAAGTATGGTAATCTAAAATGTATTTGGAACACTGTCCAAGTTTTTTTTTTATTGTAAGGCCCGAATATTATCTTAGTACTTTTCTGGTGACTGTCATTTTATTTTTCTGGTATTTCGTAAACTTTAGTTTGAACGCTTTTTGAAAAAGTTGAACAGCAATATTCGTTTAATAAATTTTTCAGTTTTTAAATAGTGTGAACTATTCGTATATGAAGTAGAGAACGAATCTAATGGCATTGAATAAAGTTCTGAACGGTATAAATTCGTCACGTATTATTCTTACCAAGACACGCTAAATAAGTAAGGCAACACTATTTTTTTCGAAACTTCTAGTATTAAATAATATAACCTTGATTAGAAAAACCATAAAACCGACTGTATGGATTTCTAAGTATGAGATAGTGCTATTTATTAGCCGCATTTTTTTTTATTTTAACTAAATAAACTCTGATTTTACAAGTAGGGTTGGCAAGAGGCAGTCGGCCGGCCGTAAAAAATTAAGCCAAAACTTTAAGTTTTATAAAACCTTGTGCGGCAACCCCGAATGAGTGGGATAAGGCCAGGGACAATATGATGATTTTACATAACACGTTCGCTTCAGCAGAGATTTGCCTAGTGTTTCCATTCCTGCGGCACAATGCTTATTAGGCCTGATAGTAAAACTTTTTACTGTGGTAGTACGAGGCTTATTAGACCTCGTAGCGTTGAAGAAACTAAAACTTAAAACTCCTTTTTGTCTTCGTGTACAAATAAACTATAGGATTTTTTGCTTTGATTATTAAAAATAATGAATTCATTGACATGAACCTGTAATTAGGTCAACAACTTGTTTTGTTTAAAAGTTATAGCTATTAAAAAGTTCATGGTTTTGTGCACCCTGTACCTCAAATACCAAAGTAAGAGACGTTTTGTGTATATTTTAAAGATGAGAAAGAAAAATATCGATAGTTTAAATTTAATTTTAATTTAAAAAAAAATTAAGTTTAAATGAAAACAAAGTTACATATTATGCGCGAAAAATTACTTTATTTGATTAATATCAGTCGGGTAAAAAGAAGAAATACTCTAGAAATTTTAGACTCTCTTAGAATAGACATTAAAAGTAGACATTAACAATCTTTAACATTCCCCTATTAAGTTTTTTTTTTTACTCCGCGCGCACAGAGTCGCGGGCGACAGCTAGTATAAATTTATATATTCGAATATCATCTGTTTTATATCCCTAAAACCAGATAAATTTATAGCAGTAACTTGATAATGACTATTTGTAGATAACCTAATGAGTATATAAAGCGCCGAGCCATGCCTACGCAGCAGTTTTTGTCCATTCGCTAGTCGTACTGTACTTTTCGAGTGTTTAGCTTACGTTTGCATCCATGGAAGACAAGAAAGAAAAATGATTCTGACAACGCTTATAATTATCGGTGCTTTGTCTGCAATTTACTATTTAATTGGAATTTACAATGAAGTGTACTGGAAAAAACGTGGCATTAAATTGTATTCGAAAAACAAAGTTTTGGGCCCATTAGGAGAGTTCGTAATATCAAAACGAGCAATGTTTCAAATCTTTAGCGACATTTATAAAATGTATCCAGATGAACCCGTTGTCGCTGTAGCGTCTCTTTTTACTCCCGCGCTTTACGTCAAAGATGTAACCAACGTACATCATGTTCTAAATGTAGATTTCAATTCCTTCAGTCATAGAGGATTTGAGGTTAATGAAGGAGATCAACTTGCCGATAACGTTCTTTTTATGAACGGTAATAGATGGAAATTGATGCGTCAAAATATGACTCCTCTTTTTACTTCTACTAAATTAAAAAGTATGTATTATATACTAGATCGCAGTGCATTGGATTTTGTAGAATATTTAAAACAGAGACCAGAACTGCTACAGAAGGATACTTTTCAGACTCTTAACATCTTTTGCAGTGCTGCTATAGGAGCTTCTATTTTCGGTATCGAAAATGAGTCTGTTTTTGACTCACCCTTTCTTCAAATGGCGACCAAGGCCTTCGCACCCACATTCAGGATTAATACATTGCTTACCATTGGCGCTTTCAATCAAAAACTATTTAAACTGTTGGGAATCAAACTATTTAAAGAACACGAAGACTTCTTTATTGGAGCCATAAAGCAAGTGATTCGTAAGAGACAAGAAGAAAAAGTTAAAAAACACGATTTCGCAGATTTGTGTGTTGGTTTGATAAATAAAGGTGCGTTAAAAGACCACGACACAGGCTTAGAAATACAACCAAGTGAGGAAATATTGGCAGCTCAAGCTTTCTTCTTCTTCGTCGCTGGAGTGGAACCTACTGCCACTGCCATGTTTGGTATATTAGTAGAGTTAGGCAGGAATCCGGAACAACTAAAGAGACTTCATGAGGAAATCGATAATTCATTCGAGAAACATGATAAGATGACATATGACATCGTCAACGAAATGGAATATCTCGACATGGTATACAATGAAGCGTTAAGAATGCATCCGCCGATAGGAAACTTGCTAAGAAAATGCATAAAGGATACTGTACTACCAGTTGGCAATGTAAGAGTTGAAGTTGGAACGAAAACATTTCTTCCAATATACGACATCCATCACGACCCAAAAATTTACCCGGATCCTGAAGTTTTTAACCCTGAGAGATTTTCTCGTGAAAATATAAAGAATATAAACAGCAATGCATTTATGCCTTTCGGTGAAGGTAAGAGATTGTGTATTGGTATCAGATACGCAACTTTACAAGCAAAAGCTGGTTTGGTTCATTTACTGCGCAACTTTACTGTAAAAACACATGTTGGTCAAGGAGGAATCAAATACCAAAAGCAGAATGTTCAAGTAAGGCCAACTAACGTAGATGTACAATTTATACCAAGAGATTTGCGTAAAAATATGTAAATTGTTTTAAATTAACAATATCATCTATGGATGCTTTTCATGTAACAGAATTGTCAATAGTTAAAATAGTGTTTTTTTTTGTCAATTAAATGAGGAAATTATAATAGTTACAAAGTAATATGTATATTTTTGTATGTACTACGTATTGCAACGTTTATAATAAAGTGCCTTTTGGAATTTTAAAATTAAAATTATTTCTTTGCATCTTACATTGTCTTCGTGACCTTATCCCACTCACGTGGGGTCGGTTCAAAAGGTTTTAAAAATCTTAAAGTTTTGGCTTATTTTTTTATAGCCGGCCACCTCTCTCTGGTATTATTTTTGACATTAACAAAATAACCCCCATTACATGCTATACATTTACGATCACAGAAAAAAATTAAGTATAACATTGACACATTTCTTGCTGGTATTGAGAAGGTACACCAATTTACGCATTCTTCTTTCAACGAGATATATTGAAACGTTGTGGACTTATCGAATAAATTTGCAAGTAACAAAATATTCCATATCGATAGCGAACCTGACATTTTTTGGAGATGAAAAGACAACTTTTTAATAAGATCTGTTGATCCGTTGTATAATTCTAACAATGGTAGATGCCAGAAAAAACAACATCTGTTGCACGAATAGGCCGGCTCAACCGGAGAAATACCACGACCGCACAGGATAGGCGTGAAGTGGAAGCAATTCCCCATTCCCTGAATAGTATACAAGCCGGAGGCGTAATTTTAGTCCCTTTTAGGCCTAATAAAAGGATGGGAAAAAGATGTGGATTTGATAGAGGAGGTGAAGCCTAGGAAGGGGTAACATTTTCCTTCTGTGCGTCCCCTCCTCTGTACCGTAACTTTTTCCAAGATCTAAGGTAACCTTTTGTGTTCTTTCAGACTATGCTCACTCTATACATATGATAAATTTCACCGAGATCCATGTAGCTGTTCTGAAGATACCTTCTAACAAACATTCATCCATACATCCTTACTTACGCATTTATAATATTAGTAAGAATAATAGTAAGATTGAGTATATTATTGTACTTGGTACTGATTACTTACTATTGAAAAGCCTTTATTTTTGCAAAATTAACATACATTTTTATATCAGAGAAGGGGACAAACGAGCGGCGGGAACACCAAGGTGTTCATCGACCATGAACATTCACAATACCAGAGGAATCGCAGATGCGTTCCCGGCCTTTAAGAAAGATATATGCTCGCTTCTTGAAGAACCCTAAGTGTAGCTGGTTAGGAAATACCGCCGAGGACGGACAATTCCACAAAAAAATTCGTGCGCAGCAAAAAAATTCGCGAGAACCGCATGATATTACGTCGCCAAAGTCGCGGACAAAAACTAGTAAGTGATAAATGAGTCCAAACTGATATAAAGCAAAGAATTGTTACACTTTGGCAACAAATCACATGATTAAATTTCGTTTTATTTTTACCCTCATTAAACTTACATGTTGTTTCTTAAATGTCTGATTTAATTTTGATCTTAATTTATATTATACAATTTTATTTTGTGTTTTCTCAATAATTAAACTCGTGAAGGAATTTCGTTTAACAAATGAAGTAAATTGTTAGTACCTGTTACTATGGCTTTCGCGCGACAGATATTGTTGTCTTTGTTTTTTTTTTTAAGAGTATGTGATAGATAACAATATGTGTCTCAGTACTCAGTTACCTAATATCGCTAAAATAACAAAGTAACTAAAAAGTGTGCAGTACAAAAAAAATTCACAGATGTTCCCAACATTAATTAATAATAATCAAACTAATCAACTTGTCAGTTGTCACTCCGACGGAAAAAACCCACTCGATTATTATTAAAATAATTTATGCAAAAGTGATCAGTTCTCGTGCTTTTCGTTGTATCTGGTTTGCAGACACTTAATTATCTCGATTACTATTTTTTTTACTAAATTAATAAATAACAATCATCTCATAGTGATGAAGCAAATTGTGTAGAAAAAATAAATATCTAGTTATAACATTCAATGATAACAAACCACAATCATAATATAGTGACGAAGCAAATTGTGTGTAGCTGATGTTCTGCGCGCAATTTAAAAAAAAAATCTTCGAGATAAAAAGTATTGTATTAAACTAGTTTGCCTCGTTGTTCTACAGCGAACTTGAGGATAATCTGAATTTTTCAATCTGCTAAACTAAACTTACTAGTAGAGCGTCGTTGGCTGAGAGGTAAAGCACTTAATTTGCAATCTGCAGGTCCTGGGTTCGAATCTCGCCATGTAACAATGTGATTTTCGGTTCTCGATTTACATATATACATTTAACCGACGTTCTTACGGTGAAGGAAAACATCGTGAAGGAAGAAATTCAATGATATGTGTGAAGTCAACTAACCCACACTGGGGCAGCGTCACACCTAACTTGGGGAGGCTCCGAACCCCTCAGTGGGGACGTATAGTGAGCTGATGATGATGAAATTAAACTTCATCTGATAATTCATCTTTACTGTAGTTATAATGTTATTCTCACGACACAGGCTCAGCTTAATGTGAAGGTATAATCAATAGCAATTTTAGATATCAAAGTATACTGTACGACCCTTTTTTGTAAATAAATCTTTCCATGCATCAAAATATTCGCATTTATAATATTAGCAAGATGTGGTTCATAAAGTAACTGGTAAGGTCATTTAAAAACTATTCCCTTAGCACGTACAATGTTTGGAATGGTCGAGATCGATACTAAAGGTGGCGAGCACATTAACTAACAACTAGTAATCGTTCGAGGAAAGAACTATTTGTCGTTTTTATCTTTGTTTTTTTTTTTTTTTTTTTTTTGTATATAAGATAAAATAAATGAAGATTGTAATTTGATGAAGAGTGAATTTTGTTTGCGCACAGAAAATATGAAAACATTTTATAAAGCATGAAATTATCACGTACCTACAAAGAATTATGATTACGGCAGGGCTTTTTCAATCTCCTCTCATTATATCTCTTTGTTGAGGTATAATGGGATAATATTTGATATTCCGCGCAACTTGTTAAAATTTTTGACCTCCTACCTTTTTTGCTTTATTCAAATTATTTTTTGTTTTCTTTACGTCAGTTTTTCCAAAACTTAAACTAATTTTATAACCGTATTTGTTTTAAATGTAAAAGTTAACAGTTATGTGATTAACCTGAATGGTAGATTTTTGTGATTAAAAAAACTATATTTATGTTAATTTTATGTTTGAATCATACAGTGTAGTTTAGAAGCGAATCCGTACGATGCCTCTTAGGTATTAATTATGTTTATATGTCACGTTTTAATATATTAAACAAATCACAATATTGTTATTACAAATTACACATTATGATTATCTTATACATAACATAAATATAATCTTGATATCTGTATTTTACATGTAACCAGCGTATACAGTATAAAATTTTTAATCTTTACGCCGAAACCTTTGAAGATATGAACACAATACAAACGATTTGTAACCCGTATACAAAGAATTTATCATACAAAACATCTTCTCGTGATGTCGGAGGATGTTTTGTATATCGTAAGATTATGTAGCACTTTCATCCTTGTATCACATTGTCCAAAGCTTTTTTATTAACAATGCCATACATACAGAAATAAAAAAGTCTATGGCAAACATACACATGTCTAAATATAATGTTCGTAAGAAACCAGATTCTTACCACGATTAGACTGTTTACGAACATTATATTAGTAAAAACCACGAAAGTTTGAAGTTATACATGTCTAAATGTCGTGAAATTTGTAGCGAAAATAAATTTTGCAAATTTTGGAGCAGTTGTTTTCAACAGTTTAATACATGGTTACCTATGTCTAACACTTTATGGTGCCAAATATACCTATTGCCTTTATTTATAACTGACATGTACCTGAATCATCTGTCTGTACAAGACGTTAGGAAAACTTCCTTAAAGCTAAAAGAAAGAATATGCATAAATTGGAACGTAACCATTGGACTAATTTTAGCTTGCTGCAGATCTCTGTAGGCAAACAATACGCAATTTTAGCGATACCAAGTGGTACTTTGCTTGTCACCTTCTAGTTTAAAAAGTGAAAGTTTTTATTTATTATGTAATACATTAAGTAGGCAGGTTGTTAGCAGAGTTCATATAAGGTATGTTATACACGGGTGTTATTTGGTATGCATATAAAGGCCTCGCGTAGTGAATAGGAAAGCCTCGGTATTATGCGTTTGCTTGGAAATTGCGGATTTGCCCAGTGTACATAAAGCTTTAATGTTCGTAATACTGAGAACACACGAGTAACTTTTGAACGCACGTTTCATAAAAGTTATTTGAATATTACGTTGTCAGTCGCAAATCGATATACGGAAATAGATAAATATTAACAAAATCTCTCACTGTTAAATAAAACATATCGTCATCCGAGTCATTATCTTTAACAAAACAGGGATAACAATACGTCTTAAATGGGGATTTTGGACTCATCGTGACAGAATATTATGTGTAATAAATGAGGACTTTCCTGAAATATTTAGTAAATAATTCGAGCAATTAACCTATGTTCATTAAGTGTGACACCGATTCGGCACTAATGGTTAAGTCATGAGATTACATTGGTCAGTTTTATGTATTTTGAAAAAAAAAACCGTACCTTTTTATAGAATATAAATTCCTTGTACCTTCCTTGTCAGAAAACAAGTATAGATGTTAATTATGAAAAAATAAATAATATCCAGACCACTCTTTGGAAATGTCTACCACCGTTAAAACTCTGTATTTATTAGCTTAATATGAATTTTGATATTTTCAGGAGCTGAATTTAGCCACGAGGCCATTATCATATGAATGGTGGAACCACATTTAAGCCTCAAGTTTCAAACAAACTTCTATTATATTCCAAAGCTATGCGGTCGATTAAATCTTATTGCAGCTTAACTTTCGTGTTAATTTAATCTTTTAACAAAATAATGTGAAATTCGGGAATATTTAGTTAAGATTTTGTGAAGATTTAGATATTTACCTTAAAAAAACTAATTAAGAACGGCTCAACTAACATATGGTCGTCCGGTGACGGCACCGACTAGTGTCTGTCGGGGGTCGACGCAGTCGCGTCACGCTTTGCACTGTCCGAAACTAGTCGGCACCATCACTGTATTGATGTACCGTGATTGTAATCCATCGGATTGAAAAACAGGGATTTTATTCCCAAACAATTTTCTGATACAATTAAAAAAGCCGTTATTAAAATTCTCTTACACCTTAAAATAATTTAAAAAGAAATTGGACAAAGAACCACACAGAAGACAGGCGTGAAGTGGAAGCAATTCCGCGTTTCGTCTGATGAGTGTGGTACCGGAGGCCTTTTTAGTCCTCTTTCCCTTCCCACCCTTTTCTTATTGGAAAAGGATGGGAAGGGGAAGTGGATTTGGCGGAGGAGGGGATGCATAGGAAGGAGAAATATCCTCTTTCTGTGCGTCCTCTTCTCCGTTGAATAAAGGTAGGCAGCGCATCTGCATTTGCGGATGTCTATGGGCAACGGTCGCCTCGCTATTGCGGCGAATCCAAGTGGCCGTTTGCTCGTTTGCCACCTTTTGATATAAAAAAAAAAAAAAAAAATTTCAAATTGTTTTCATACCTCGTAGTTTTATATTTGGCTAATATAATATAACACGTAACTATATTAAGACTACAGCAGAAAGTCCGCGTCGGAGATAATGTAAATGCTTCGTTATACGAGAAAACTTTACTCCATTTCCTTAAATAACAGTTTTTGAATTCAAATTTATATAAACGGTGGCGAATAAAACTGAAATTTAATTGTTAGAAGTTTTAACTACATTTCAAATTTTTATGCTAATGATTTTTAGAACATGTTACGCAGTATTAACAAAAATTTAAAATAAGTCGACGTGCAACGGCTGCCTTTCCGTCAAACTCCTGTCAACATCGGACTAGCCGTTGCAGATTAGCCGGGACAAACGCGGAGACAAACCTAGTGGATAGACAGCCCGTCAAATTTATTACATTCAGACACTTCTATTTTATCTATATATATAAAAGAAAGTCGTGTTAGTTACACTATTTATAACTCAAGAACGGCTGAATCGATTTGACTGAAAATTGGTGGGCAGGTAGCTTAGAACCAGGAAACGGACATAGGATAATTTTTACCCCGTTTTCCAATTTTTATTCCGCGCGGACGGAGTCGCGGGTAAAAGCTAGTTTATAATATAATATGGTTTTAAGAATTTCTATATTTTCTATATATTTATATAATTCCTTTTTAATAAAGGTAAGCATTGTTTTTCTTGTTACCTTATTTGTGGTACATGTAATGTACTAATATTGGATTAGTATAAAGAGCTTCTTTGTGATCTTTTGTTCACATATCTCAGAGAATTTCTTTATTCAAACGTTTTATATTGTTCTCCAAATTTATTGTATACTTTTTATATCAAATTTTGAATCTGCTTGTATATTTCTTGCAATTTTCGAATTCGTTTGCTAATTTTTTCTTCTAAAGTAAGGTTTCACAAATTGACTGATAAACTTAGTACAATTACTAAACTTGATAAATTTAATTCAATATCAATCAAATAAATATTCTTACTTATATTATAAATGCGAATATTTAGATGGATGGATGTTTGTTTGATGGTATCCTCAGAACGGCTGAACGAATCCAGATGAAATTTAGCTCACATGTAGAAAATATTCTCGAAGAACACATAAGCTACTTATTAAGTTTTTTTTTAATCGGACGAAGGACTTAGGACGAAGTCGCGAGCGACAACTAGTATTTTTATAAATTTTAATTGAAACAGAAGTTACTTAACAAAATATAAAAAAATAATCTTGATCAAATATTATCTAGAGAATCTTGGGTAAACCGTAAGCGTAATCGTTCTACATTAATCCGTTATTTATCTTAAATCAATGTTTATCGTATCGTCGATAATCAAACATTAATTAAACGAAACATCAGACGATTTTGATGAAAATTCATTTAACCATCAGATACGGTCGAATAAATTTTACAGAACGGATGTATAAATAACTTTATTATGTATTTTGATGGTACGTTATGGTACACATGGTTATAATTTTTCTTTTAATTTTTAGATGAACAGTTTCACTTTGACACAAAGTACCCGAAAATCATGAAAATTATTCGAATATGCTAATTAAATAGCCGTTCTCGCTATCGCTGGGTCAATGAGGTAAAAAAAGACCTTAGGGAGCTCCAAGTCCAGAACTGGGTCGAGATTTCTATTGTCGGAGGCCAACGCAAATTTCAAGTCACTGTCTCACCCTAGTTAGTTAAATGTAGTTAAGTATTTGTATGTTCAAAGAATATGAATGAATTGCATCAGTTGAGTCTCGCGGTTTAAGAACAAACGAATACTACGATTAGACCGTGGGTTTGAATCCCAAAATCGACACAGTTCGTAAACCGTTTTTGGTTCTGAATTGCGGACCAACCTTCACAAGATACCTCTGCCTTTTTGGCTGACTGGGTTTTATGACATTTATACCTTCATAGTTGGAATGGTGAAAAGGATGTTTTGTATATTGTTTAGTTAAATTCTATATATTCTGACTTAATTTTACATAAATTTGAATTACATGAAAGATGCTTAATAATACAAAAAGTTAGCCTCGCAATGTCTACATGAATCAGGAAAAAGGTAAAAGGTAAAAGTTTCGAAGCGAATCATGCTTTTAATTTCGCACCCAATTTGGTTTTATACCCCCTCATCCCCCCATTCATCAAAACTTTGTATTTGCGAGGATGTAACTGCGTCCTCGAATTATTTTTCAATAACAATTTTCTCTTTAGAAGTATTACATTTTTTTCCTCGCCCGCGACTCCATCCCCGCGGCATAAAAAAAACTTTATAAGTAGCCTATGTGTTCTTCCAGACTATGTTCTAAATTACTTCCAAAATCCATCTAGATACCGTTACCGTTGAGCCGTTTTGGAGATATCTTCAAATAAACATCCATACGTCCATCCATCAAATCATTCCCATCATATTATTAAGATAGATCAGTCTTTTATTCTAACTAAAGATTAATATTTGCTAATATTTCACTCCTATGACCTCTATTTAGTTAATAAATTACTTATTTGTTCAATAATTCACGAAGGTCAATTTGAAACAGTTATTAGTTTTAATTCCCAAACGATCTTGATACTTTAATCCTAACTGTACTGTAATCGGTTAGGGATTGCGGAGCTGTGCCGATTTAATTAATCGACAATGAATTTTAATTAGATGCTTCTGTTTTAACAGATTAATGAAATTATTTTTTTAATAACAAACTAAGCAAAGCAATCTAAAAAGTAATGCTTTTCTATGTACCATCATGGTAATATTATAAATGCGAACGTTTAGATGGATCGGATCCATCGGATCATCCTCGGATGCATGGATGTTTTCTGAAGATGTCTCCAGAACGGCTCAACGGTCCTTGATGAAATTTAGCATAGATGTTGAACATAGTCTGAAAGAACACATAGGCTAGTTAAGTTAATTAAGTTTTTTTTTCGCATGCGACAGCTATTATAATTATTAATATTCTTTCAGTTAGTTTCAAGTGGTTGAGAATGTTATATACTCTATAGTTATAGAAGTTTTAGTATATAACATCAATATTAACTTTAGAATAGTTATTTAATAACAGCTGTTTAGAAATTAAACAATTAAACATTCGCATGATTTCTAAAAAAAACATGTCAAACTGTTCATGTTAATACTCATTTCAATTTCATCATAATTGATGATATAATAGTGTTATCATCCTATCTGATGATAAGGAACAAATATTTAGTAGAAATTAATCATAAATTAAATAGATTGGATTTTCTGGAACCGAAATTTCTCTTTAAATTAAAACAGTTAACTTGATTTTTTTAAGTATTTACCGCAATAAACGATGTTTAATTTTAATATAGAAAATTATTTATGAAAATACTCGGTATAAGTGAGGACATTTGGTGTCCCAGAATGCGCCAACTGTTGTGTGAATTGCGAATCCCGGACGCACGCTGTTATGTAAATACTGTTTTACTTTTTTTTTTGCACATAAATATACAATACTTGCCTAATTTTAGTTCTCTTTCCCTTCCAACCCTCTTCTTATTAGGAAAGGATGGAAAGGGGAAGTGGATTTGGCGGAGGAGGGGACGCATAGGAAAGAGAAATATCCTCTTTCTGTGCGTCCCCTTCTCCGTTGATTAAAGGTAGGCAGCGCATCTGCATTTGCGGATGTCTATGGGTAACGGTCGCCTCGCTATTGCGGCGAATCCAGGTGGTCGTTTGCTAGTTTTCCACCTTACGATATAAAAAAAAATTAGCAACGAGTAAGTTAACCAGTAATGGCAAAATGGAAAAGTGTTAAATATCACCAAAAGCAAACTCATGCATGCTTTGGTCTTTAAAATATTTCGGTACGGGTCCATATCTTGTTCAATTCGTGCAGATGACTGCAAGAAATCTGATGTCTTCGTAATGTGGTGCTAGAGAAGAACGTTATGTATACCTTGGACCGAGAAAGGAACGAATAAAATCTATTGTAGACGAAGTGAAAATATCCACTATATGCAACCAACGAGTTCTTGAGAGACCCCGAAGACAAACAAACAACTTGGATAAATTGAATCTGTTTGGAAAGATTAAAGGTAAATGATAACGATGTTGTTCACTTACCCGTTGGATAGATCAAATACAAGCTACCCTACTACCCTGAAACAAGCCAAGCACAATTTTTAATAACGAATGATACGACGAAGAACTTACTTGTTATGGATGGACGGGCGAATTATAAATAATTTTACTGTGATAGACGCTATCAACAATAGCACGAAGACAGGTGTGAAGCGGATTTCGTCTGATGAGTCTGAATGCTGGGTGCTTAATTTTAGTCCTCTTTACCTTTCCAACCTTCCTTATAAGGATAGGAATAGGAAGTAGATTTAACGGAGGTGGGAAAGGAAAGGAAAGGGAAATATTCTATTTATGTGCGTCCTGCAAATTGCGGATGTCACTTCGCTATTTCGGCGAATTAAGCTGGCCACTTGCTCGTTTGCCTTCTTATGATATAAAAAATTGGGCAATACATTTATTTGTCAAATTATAAGTTACTTTATTTATAAGTTAGTTATTGGTGACTTCTATGTAAGCAATACGTAAGTTACTATACTTATACATGTTTATGGATGGATAGATTGCTTTAATAATGTTGAGCAACTTTTATAAATGGTATGTGCCTTAAAAAAAAGATAAAACAAATCGTATTGTACAAAGATATATTTTTTCAATCTATGTTCGAACAAAAATAACTTTCCCTCAAATAAATCAAGCCCTGTCTGGTGTTGGAGTCTCGGATACCACGCTGCCGCAGCTCTATAACATGATTCATTCCACTCTCAAACACCTGTTACCTGATGCAGAGGTTATGTTCAATTCAAATTGAAATTCACTTCAAAGTAAAGCAACATATAAAAGTGACTGAGTGAATTATGATGCATTTAGCCATATCTTATATATAAAATTCTCGTGTTCGCTCCCGTACTCCTCCGAAACGGCTTGACCGATTCTCATGAAATTTTGTAAGCATATTCAGTAGGTCTGAGAATCGGCCAACATCTATTTTTCATAAACCCCTCCATTTTTAACTGCGCGCGGACGGAGTCGCGGGCGACAGCTAGTCTTATATATAAAATTCTCGTGTCACGGGGTTCGAACTTGAACTCCTCCGAAACGGCTTGACCGATTCTCATGAAATTTTGTGAGCATATTCAGTAGGTCTGAGAATGGGCCAGCATCTATTTTTCACACCCCTATTAAGTTTTTTTAACTGCGTGCGGACGGAGTCGCGAGCGACAGCTAGTTTATTAATAAAAGTGATTACTGTCTGTCATCTAGATTGCAAAATATTATATAACTCTTGGAATCTGTCTATCTTATAAATACAAGATTGAGTTAGCTGTTTGTAATCTATATTAGTACTAATACCAGCTATTGCCCGCGATATATGTTCTTCGCGCCTATGTGTTCTTCCATACTATGTTCTAAATCTGTGCCAAAATTCATCAAGATCAGTTGAGTCGTTCTGGAGATAACTTCAAATCATCCATCCATCCATCTTAACTTTCGCATTTTAAACATTAATAAAATAAGTAAGTTTACAAGAGGAAAGATTTAAGTGTTATTTTGTTCGCATTTGATGAGTTGCGAAACTGCTGAACCGATTTGAAACATTTTTTCACTGTTGTGAAGCTATACTATACCTGGTTGACATAGACTATATTTAAGTCGCCAGCAACTGCTAGTAATTTATATAAAAATAAATAAGAACACATTAAAACTTAAGAAATAAGAAAATCTCTTTTGCTGCAAACTTCTTTACCGTTTGCCTTATAAATAAGTGTATATTTTATATTATAGTATAAGTATTAATAAGGAAATGAACAAAATACCTGAATTTCTTTTGAAGATATTTCATTATTAAACCTTTTACCTTTTCGTGAGCGAGTCGCATCACGAGACAATAAGACTGGTGAACTTTTGATATTAAAATTGTTCCCTGCTCATTGCGCTTGACGGATAAATATATTGAGGTCACGCGAAATATTCTTCGATATGAAATAACAGCAACACAATACTGATTGTTTTATAGTAAATATCGTTTTTGTTATATGTACTTAACAATACACCTAACTAATATTATTTAAGCGAATATTTAGATGGATGGATGGATCGATGGATGGATGGATGAATGTTTGTTTGAAGGTATCTCCGAAACGGCTCAACGGATCTTGATGAAATTTGGCATAGATGTAGAACATAGTCTGGAAAAACGCTACTAGCTATGTTTTTTTTTTTAATTCCGCTCGGATGAAGTCGCGGGCAAAAGCAAAAGGTTGTATGATATATTTTCGCTGAGGTCTATTTTTTTCATTTTTTTTAAGCGAAATAGAAGCAATATTAAATGAAAATTCTAGAAGTACAACTCCATGCAAGATAGGTACTTAAGCCAGAAGATTGCTGATGTAGTCTTTGTAGGAGACAAGCTCGATAGTTTAAGTTGGTAAAAAAAAAACTTACGCGACAGAATGTGTAGTTCGATACGCACCAGTAAAGTAATTTATGACCATTTCATGAAAAAAACATGCGTTGTAAATACTCATCGTGTTTAGAGCATAAATTTTGATTTTGCTTTTAGGCATAGAACATTTGTTACAAAATGTCATTGTAGTCTGTTATTGTTGTGATAAACGATTTACATTTATCTTGTGCAAAAATTGTTCCAATTTATATGAATGTTTCACATCTACGTGTATAGAATTATGACTTAATAATTAAATTGTTTAAATTTTCATGAGATATAATAATAAATCAATTACGAACGGCTTTGTCGAGTGCGTCTCGTAGTGTCGCAGTTCGAGACGCGACGCGACAGCGAAGTTCTCAAAATAAACACTCGCCCTGAAGATGAACCTCCGATGGGTCCGAAACTAGTCGGTGCCGTCACCGGACTATATGTGGGATAAGCCGTTCTTAAGTAATTTATGACTTAATAATTATGTAATTAATTATGTATGAGAGAGTATATTATACATTATATTTTTTTATTAAAAACTGATTGTGTTTATATGAATTTTTGATAAATACGCAGTTCTATATCCAATAGAATGCATTGCAGTCGCAATCTCGTAATTCAAATCCAAACCAGTGTACCGGAATGTCCGAGGAAATTTGCATGAATTGAATATGATTTATGTGACCATACGCGAAGCGAGACGGCCCCTGGTTCCGACTGGGATTTACTTCAAATAAGACATTATTTGAATGCTATATATGTTACATAAATATTGCACTGTCCGAGTAACATATTGACACAGACACCCTTTTCTTATAAGGAAAGGATGGGAAAAGAAAGTGGATTTGATGAAGTAGAGGACTCATAGGAAGGGGACATACTTATTCTTTCTGTACGTCCGCTCTATCTCGATTAAAGGTAGGCAACGTATCTGCAATTGCAGATATCTATGGGCAGTGGTCGCTTCGGTATTTAGGAGTATTCAGATGACCGCTTACTCGTTTGCCACCTCATCTATATATGTAAAATAAAGTCGTGTTAGTTACACTATTTATAACTCAAGATCGGTCGAACTGATTGAGCTGAAAATTGATGGGGAGTTAGCTTAGAACTAGGAGACGGACATAGGAACTTTTTTTTCTTGTGTGCATTTTTTTTATTCCGCGCGGACGGAGTCGCGGGTAAAAGTTAGTGATATATAAAAAAACAGCCACGGTAGACAGAGGACGAATAAATCCTTCTAGGAGAAAACAGAATCTTTTATGGATCTCTTTTTATTAAAAAGAAAAAAAAAACGCTTTTATGTTTGATTTTTTCGGGACTCAGAAATTGTAAAATTTAAAAAACAAGTTAAAGTGTTTAATATGGTTTCTATGGAAATATAGGCATTTAAATAGAACTGGGACATCTTTCAGTGTTGATATTTCATCGGTGTTTTCACAGGTAAGCCCGCTTTTACTGTATTCAAATATCACCTAAGCCGGCTCACAAAATATTATTTGAGATCAGTCAAATAGCTGAATAGAATACTCCAGTATTATATTATTTCTTTTTAAACAACTGTTGTGGGCTTCTATGAAACTCTTTATCATATGCAAAAGCTATGGCCTTGTTTGAGGGTTTGGATAAAAACAACAAAAAAATTAGAACGAATTCCAATTTCGAAGCCTAAATAAGAGTCCTCCAAACGGCAAACATACCTTTGACAGTCAGCAACGCATTTGCTATTGCTACATTATTACCTATTTTAGGTGAATGTAAACGTATTTATTTAATTTCTAGCTTTCGTCCGCAACTTCTTCAGCGCGGAATTAAAATAAAACTTAATAAGTAGCCTATGTGTTTTTTCCAGACTATGTTCCACGTCTGTGCAAAATTTCATCAAGATCCGTTAAGTCGTTCCGGAGATACCTTCAAACAAAAATGCATCCATCCTTCTAAATATTCGCATTTATAATATTAGTAGGATTTTTCCAAATTTCAAGAGCATGACAGTGTTCCTATGATCCATAAAAACTGACACCGATCACATCTAACGAAGACAATATTATTAAGAGTTATTTTACATTCTTTGTTTGATTGCAAGGACTAAGAAACGTTTACGTCAAAGTAAAATAATTATACGATGTCTTTGAAATGTAACATTTTTATCTTGGAAACTAAACAATTTAGATGAGAGTCGACGCATTCCTTTGTCTGTCCGAATGTAGTCGGTTGTATTTTTACACTAGTTGCACTTTGGGGATTAGTTTATATTGAATTTATTCCTATTTAAATGGTAATGTATTGGAAATATTACTTGTTATGATGGATGAATCATATTTTAGTTCATTGGTTGATTCGAATATCAGCTCGGTTTGGTATATTATACTAAATTAGATTTAGTTTTTCTACCTTTGTACATACTCGTAGTATTAATGTAAATAGATTTAATTATACGAGACTTTTTACTCATCTGAAAGAACTCTAGAATATAAACGGGCGTAAAAAAGTAATATCAGGCCGAAACCTACCATCAAATTAATAAGCATATCGCAAAGAAAAACATATGAAAAGTAATCAAAACGTATAGAGCCGCTCTGTGGCTTCGCATCAAAGCCGCAAAAAACGCGACCTCCATGTTTTGTACCGAGCGAGAATGAACAAAACCAACGTTTTCAATATCTAAGTTTCTAGGGCATCATAGGACATGATTTATCACAAAAAAGTAAAAAAAAAACTGTATTTCTTTTTAACTATTACGTAGTACGGTGGTAAAATTAATACCATGCTTGAAACTATAAATATTTTTATTTTTTTATTTTTATTTTTTTATTTTTATTTTTTTATTTTTATTTTTTTATTTTTATTTTTTTATTTTTATTTTTATTTTTATTTATTTAGGGTTGCCAACAAAATATGTTACACACAGTTATACATAATCTAAAACATAAGTTTCATCTAAGCGTAATCTTAAACATATTTCAATTACAGGCAAACACAGCATTCATGTAATCAAAGAGAGTATCACAAAAACAAAACTATAAATAACATTATACTTATACACATCTAAAGAGATCCAAAACAAAGTGCAGTGACAATCAGAAAAAAAATAATTCAGTAACATGTAATGAAATATAAGCAAACAGAATAAAATGTATATATTACTTATCCGGATTTAAGGAAACAGTTGCATTAAGTTTTTTAAGAAAAGATGACACTGAATCAAAGAAAATGTCTATATCCGATAACTTATTAATCGTTTCATTAAATTCACGTGAAATTCTATTGATAGGTGCATTCCTGCCTACATTCGAGCGATAACGGCGAATCATCAACATATCTCTTTTTCTACTATATCTTTTAGACGCATGTCGAGGGACTAGCAACTCAATCTTGCTGATTAAATCTGGAGCTATAGCCATACCATTATGTTCAGTCACCATACTGTTACAGTCCTACGATGATTTAAAGACGTCATTTTAAAACGATCTAATCTGTTTACATAATCGAGCTCGCGCGAGCAGGTCTTATCTTTATAGACTAAATACCTCGTGAAACTTTTTTGGACTCGTTCTATTCTATCAATGTGACACTGATACATTGGATTCCAAACAGGAGAGGCGTATTCGAGCACGCTCTTTAAAGATATAACAGAATATAAGTCACAATAACTATTGTATTATTATATTTAAAATGCATACATGTAAAAAGATTCCTTGACAGGTTCATTTGTAGACGATAAGTTTGAGACGGATAGTAATTGATTTAGAAACAATATTGTTCCAACAATAAGAGCAAAACATTCTGAGTGATACCTTATCTCAGACATAACATATGCGAAAAAATATGTTTAAGATGAAAACACAAATATTGTAAAGGTAAAGAAAAATAATACTAAATTGGATAGTACTACAAACAGAGCAATAAAATATACCTTTTGTTGCAAATACAAAAAGCTTGAACATAGACGGGAAAATGCCTGAAGTAAATTTATAAGCGAGCAAGGTATGAAATGAGAGTTCGTAGACTTCAGCTTTAACAGTAATAGTCGACATATATGAGGTAGAGAATGTTTTCACGACGCGGAGTAATCTTCTGGTTGTTATTATAAAATGTCATGTTACTTCAATATTTGCGCTCTCGTGAGAAATTTGTAAAACACATTTTATGGATGGTATGAATTGAACTGTTTTTTTTTATGTTTTTGCAGCAATCATTGACAAAATTGAAAATCTGGTATAAAGACACATTTATAAAGATATGGAAAGAAAACATTAACTCACAAATAAAAAAATGGCTGGAATTAAAAAAAAACTTATTAAGTAGCCTATGTGTTCTTCCAGACTATGTTCAACATATGTGCCAAATTTTATCAAGATCTGATCAGCCGTTCCGGAGATACCTGCAATCAAACATCCATCCATCCGAATATTCGCATTTATAATATTAGTTAGATTGAAACTGCTTGTCTAAAGAAACATAAAAACACAAATCGTTATTTATTAACAAAAACGGTAATTCCTCTTTCAAAGTGTACAGTAAACATTTAGAAAATTTTATATTCTAGTTTTATTTTCACCATTTGCATATTCATCGAATCATTCCAGTCGAAGCCTATATTTACATAGCAAACTCTTTTAGAACCCGTTTCAGAAATACCCGTTGCAATTTGAAATTATAATTTTGGGACTAGTAGACTTAATGTACTTCCTACAAAGTCATCGAGAAGATCAAGATTTTTTTCAAATATTTTTCTGCAAATAAATATATTTTCCATGCATTAATTTCAACACATATTCATTTACTTATCTATACGAAAAATTATAAAAATAACTTGAGAGGTGTCAAGGGACACCCAGATGGAACGAAGTTCCTTTCAATTAATTAGTGAAGGAACCAATGTTTATTCTATGCATAAAAAACTTAAGTCTTCACAAGAAGTACATTTTATTTCTATGAATTTTCGTTATATATTGTCACGTCGTTGCCATGGTGATATAGCAAAAAGTGTCGTGACAACTTTTCGTAAGAATTTTTTCCGTCTAGCCCCCTTTCACAACGCGCGATAAGGAACTTCGTTCCAAAAATCAACAAAATGTATTAATTTAAAAATAGTATACCACCAGCTGCAAAATGACATGACTTAAGCAACCAATGATCAGGGCTGCAGAGACAGGACCTCCTCACTATGAATGCGGTTTCTAAAATAACAGCCTTTTGGCATCAGTCTCTTAACCCAACTATTTAGGGAGAGCTTATTATCATTGTACATCAAGAAATTCCTTCATCAGATATAGACTTAGACTGTAACAGATAAACTGCAACTTGATATTTGTAAAAGAAAAAGATTTAGAAAACTTTATTTGAAATCTTATTAGCAATATGTCTTATTGTATGTATTTGCTTCGCTTCTATTTTTCTGAGAATTGCATACAATAAAACACGTCATATATTTCGTTGTCGTAAAAGAGATATTGTTTGTTGAACCGTAAATTCGTCATATTGTTTGATCGATACGTTATAAGAATTTACCGTCTCATATTTTAAAACGTTTCAACTTGAAGTAGGAATAAATAAAACGATAACAACTTAATATAATATTTGAGAGTAATTTACTATAAAACAAACTAGATGGCGTTATAAACACTTTAAAACTCGCTAAAGAAACTTTCCTAAACCTGGATTTGATGACATTGATTGTAAATGAACATTATAAGAATTTTGTAGTCACAGCTAAGAACATGTTGATGTACAAATTCAAACAAATAAGTTCTGGCCCTAAAATTTAAAATTTGTAGAATAAGTCATATAAATTAAGTTTCGTAAACCAAAGTCGTAATTTAACAAAAATGCAATTTAATTAATTCGACGCAACAGCTTAAGCCCGTAATTAATCAGGTCTCAAGTGGATTTTAATTAAAACGCATACGAACGAAATTGTTTAATTTTGAATTAATCAAGGCCCTGATATTGGCTTTATAATTGACAGTTATTACTTGTAATGAATAGATGCTTGTACTTAGATGCTTTAAGCAATTAAAAACGCAAGCAATTACTATAGGTTAAGTGTGAACTGAGTTACTTTGAAATGTCTTTGTACTTGGAGAAGCTAGCGTCAGAACTGGTAGACCACTTGTGTATTAATTGAAAGTGTAAGTACTACCACATTTTGCTATTCGTAATAGATAATCTTAATTTTCGACTACTAGATGAAATTTTTATTACTTTAGTTTAAAGTTTATGACATCACTTTAATACATTTGTTTCAGATACGCTTGATCTAAGGATATCAATAGCAATACCTTGAACTTATCGAGCGAACGATCTATGTATTTTTGTACCCCCTTCACCCATGTTTCCCTAGTAATAAAAATAGTCTTGGTTTGAATTCTATCAGCGATTAAGGTTTGATAAGGGTTCGATCGCTAATCAATAGGCTAAGACACAAATTTACAGTCAGCTCGTTTCGTCCCTAAACCTTAAAACTATCAAATTTATGGTTAAAATTTCATCAGATAAATCATTAACCATTGGATTTTAATTTTATTGCTCGTTGTTACGAACTTTGTGGACCGAACAATCGCAACTTTGGTTGAATTAAATCACGTCTGTGAAAGCTATTGAAATAAACTTGTTTTGAGTACAAAATTAAAATCCTTACAATGGATAATTAAATACGTTTTAGTAGAATTGGCTCTTAATTAATTATTTTCTGGCTTCTTGAAAAAAAAATCTTCATTTAGTATTAAGATATTTAGACATTAAATTAAAGAGTTTGACCATATCTAATTTTGATTTATTAATATTCGTTGTAATATTTTTTTCGTCCTTATCTTTCAAAACTTCGAATCTTCTTGCATTTAATTTTATTGGTTGTTGCCAAAAATATATTACTTTTGTAACTTTCTCTATTCTAGTCACTGTACATGTATTTCAGTTTTGATGACAGCTTCATAAGAAATTCTTAGTGAAACCTGTGATTCCTCTAGTGTTGCAGATGTCCATGGACGTCGATGAACACCTCGGTGTTCCCGCAGCTCGTTTGCTTCCTTCTGTTATAAAAAATAAGCATAAAGAAATTGTAGTCTACTTCGCTCATTTTTTAAATCAAGCAAAACTCAATTCAATTGTTTTAGTCAGCTCAGTTGAGAAGTAGTCAAATTGGGAAATTCAGTTTTCCATCCGACAGAGCAACTAATTCGAGCGCGAGCAAATCAATTATATATTGTTTGATAGAAGTAAATACTTGCAGTATTTTTTAATTAAAACTTAAAATTTCCCCGTCATAATTTTCTCTACAAAAAGATTTTTTCTGAACACCTCATTTATTTTGACGATAATTTAGTTTCAACTTCTCTGTCGTTACAGTCTTGTTAGACTGGCCATGGTAGACAATAATATAATAGAATAAAAACTGCTCTCATTAAATATTTTAAGTAATCAAGATAGCTTTCCAGCTGCAACTTTTTGCGGCAAATGTTTTGCCAGCACACGCACTAATTATTTCAATCCTTTGTTTTAAGCTGGATATAAACTAGAGCATTTTCTCGAGCATTTCTATTTAATGTGTTCTTACGAATGGTATAAAAGCACAGTTTTCAGAGCACGTCTGTTTCTTGAAAGAGTGATACGCTAGAAAATATCAAAGAGCGACTCTTTGTTCTGTTAGAAGTAAATGCTCTAGTCTATATCGACCTTTAGAAATCATCATATTCAACGGAATTCTAGTTGATTGGTTTCTTGGTTTATAGATTCTTAAATAACATCTAATTACTTACATTGGTCATAAATGGATAAATTAATTACAACTAGAAAATCACCGGTTCCCGGGTCTAAAGGATAGCCTCTACCCGGTTGGCTCTCTATGCAATGGACTTATAATATTGCGTGTCAATGCACTTCAATATTCCCTCATCCGTTATATCGCTTGAGTAAAATGTCCTTATAATCCCTTTTGCTAGCTATTGCAGCTGTCTATTCATGAAGCTATTACTGTTAACTACGGCGCAGTCATCTGTACACAAAGACAGAACTAATTAAATTACTGAGATGATGATGAAGAATACACTAAACTTGTAAGTTTACTAAAATATATTTTTTTGTTAGAAATATTTCTCTTACACAAGGTATGCTTTGTAAAACAATTTGCCTCCACTCTTATCTCTCTTATTTCGTATTGCGTTTATACCAAAAACAATCTGATTTTATCGGATTTTTAAAAAAAAATGAGGTGTAGTGGACAACTAAGGCAGAAAGGCAACTCCTGACGTACCAAATGCTGGGTATTGTGTAACAATGAGTTGGTTTCCAAATTTATAATTAACAAAAAACTTCTATGCTTATATTATAGAGAGGTAAGAATTGTTTGTCTGCATTGAATAGGCTCCGAAACTACTTAAATGATTTGGATTCTTTCACTATTGGGATGCTACACTATCCCCGGGTGACATAAGCTATATTTATTACTAGATTTTTTATGTCTGCGCGGTAGAAGTCGCGGGAAACTGCTAGTGTTTTATACATTTGTTTCCAAAGCTTAGGTTTTGATTAGGAACAACGATTTTAAGAAAATCTTTCTTAAGACAATCACAAATGACCAAATTATTAAGGAAATGAACTTTGAATCATTCCCAATAAAGTATTAAAATAATATTTTATCTCATTTAACAAATTCAATTGTAAATACCATGAGTCGAGTTCTATTATTTTTGTTAGCTCAGCAGTGAAGTAGATTCATTGGAAAATCGTCCGATTCGAAGCTCGTTAAATCTTTTCATTACAAACTGATGCTAATAAATGGAGATTTGTTTCAAACAGCTGCCAACAAATTCATTTTATGCACATTTAAATGATTTCTTATTTATCAAGTCTTAATATAAATAATTAAATTTAGAGTTGCAAACGTAAGTTGCAAAATTTTTTATCTATCTCATACCTTACGTAAGATAATGAAATTCTTCCATCATTATATTTTTACCAGCAGTATCCCGCGACTTCGTCCGAGCGGAATTAAAAAATTCTAGCCTATGTCACCCGGGGATAGTGTAGCTTCCCAACAGTGACAGATTTTTTCAAATTGGGTCAGTACTTTCGGAACCTTTTTAATACAAAGAAATAATCAAATATTTTCTCTTATAATAAAACATGATTATAGACAAAACAGAGTTGTATTGGTTTAACTTTGGCCTATTTAGCTGCCCAACGTTACGGCTTGTCGTACTCGTAAAACATCTCATAGGTGTGCATTTATGTATGTATACATCGTAAAATGACAGGGTATTACGAAATGTTACTCTATATTACTTCTTGGGTCGAAACTCGGTCACAAAATATCTTATACGACAGATTTACCGCAGGCAACATAATCAAATGACGAAAATAGATCGTATGGGAAACTTCGTTTGTCCACCAACACCGTCACCGTCAAGTCAATGATGACGGCGCAGAGATAACGACAATATATTTATTGCGCCGTCATACCGGACGCTGATAATTTGCGTAGATCGGCGCTACTGTTAGAACGGCGCCGAGATTATAACGGCCTGATGTGCCGGCAATACAAAACAGGTTTGTACTTATCCACCTCACAAGTGCCGTCACGTCGTAAACGAGCGGTTTTCGTTTTTTATTATCACTTGATTGATAATTGATTAAAATAAATAATGGCCAAGAAATTTAAATATGACAAGTAAAGAATATCTGTGTGATAAGACCGCCGTCACATAATTTCGATTTCGGACAGAAATAAGCTTGTAGCGGTACCGGTGCCGGTGACGATGTTGGTAGATAAACGACCATACAGTATAAAAAAAATGGAAAATCAATAAGCAAAAAAGTGTTCACTTGCTATGTTGAAAGAGTTAAAAATATTACAAAATGTCTGAATATTTCTAGCACACTACACTAGAGCTAGGAGATCTAAAAGATATCCCTAAACGTCATGACGTAATCAAACTTATGAGGGTGCTAAGACCAAAGAAAATCTTTTATTTTCAAGATCAAAACATCCATTGTGAGATAAAGCTATTGCGTGAATAAGTAACAATTTGTTTCAATCCTCAAAATGTAACACTCGTGTTTTATTTGCCTTCAACAAAATTAGATTTAGATATGAAATGAATTTATTTAAGTGTTTTTATTTGATATGTAAAATCAAATATATTTACGTTACTTTACGTAATACAATAAACATTAAATTATGTTAAGAAAGGACTGCTCTAATAATAAGATTGAAGAAAAAAAATGAAAAACATGCTTTATTTTTATTCTAAGATCTGACGTATTTCAAATTTTATTAGTTTTTATTTTATATTCCGTACATTTTCGGACATATTGCTATCATACATGCTGTAATACATGTGTAAAAATACTGTTATTCTTCTCATTTTGTTTAAAAAAAACAAGGTTAACAAGATAGTAAGACAACAAGCAATATTGAAATATTCTCGGTACAAATCTATAAGCTTTCCTAGCACGAACAAGACAGGTATAACAATATGCTAATATGTTTGTATGAACACTGACCTGTAGTTTGCAAGATGATACTGCGACCGGTATATTTCCTTTTTACGGCCGAAGTATTTACATAACAATAGAATTACTAATGTAATGTTAGTCGATGTCACTATTCCACATGACAAGAATCTCGTGAAAGCTGAAAACGAAAAATTGCTAAAATACTTAGACTTGGCTCACGAGGTTACCGCCATGTGAAATCGACTACCATTATTCCGATAGTCATATCGGTGAATGGACTGATAGCGACGAGCTTCGACCAACATCTTAAGAAGCTCTCGCTAAACAGTTGGATTAAGGGCCTGATACAAAAGGCAGTTATTTTAGAAACCGCGCGCATGCTGAGGAGGTTCCTGTCTCTGTAGCCCTCACCACTGGTTGCTTGAGTCATGGGATTCCGCAGCCGGTGGTATACTATTTTTTATATAATATATTTTGTTAATTTTTTATAAAATGTATTATATAGATAATAAGGAGAACTACTAACGATGTTATGAGTAAGGAATAGCTAAATGTCCTTCGACCCATCCAACGAATATTGTTTGTATTACAAAAAAGATTTTGAAGATTAAATGCGATAGGCACGCAATGTTAAATAAATATGTGGATGGCTATAAAGGAAGAGGAAGACCAAAGAAGGTATGGATGGATTGTGTGAAAGAGGATATGCGTAAGAAGGGGGTAAATTCAGATATGACGGCTGATAGAGATGTATGGAGGAGTAGTACATATTGTGCCGACCCTCCATAGGGATAAGGGCAGGTTGATGATGAATCTCAAATAAATATGTCATTAGATTTTTCTGATGAAACACCTGTGCAATAACAAATTGTTATCTATAATTATTTTTAAGATAATAAAATGAATGACAATCAAAAATTTTATACAGATCTGTAAATCCACTTTTGATTGAGCTTCGGATGCGGCAAGGTACCTACTTTGTTTTGTTGTATGTTTGTATTTTTTTTTTGTATAATAATATACCTACGCGTTTTTTAAAAAAAAACCTAACCTAAAATAAATGAAGTTTGGACTCTATATAGCGGAATCTATTTTAGACTTATATTAAGGGTAACCCTGAGGCATGACAAATATCAAGTGGTGTTACTGTCGAGAAATTATTAGATTGACATAAATTGAAGTACCAATTTGTTTTCAATAACACTTGAAATGATCGAACCTAAATTTAAGTTGATTTCCAATAACTTCTGATAAAATTGAAATACCAAAAACATTGATGCTTTTTAATGAAGAAAAAACACTAGTAATCTAAACCAGTTTGACTTTAAATCCTCGCATGAAAATTATCAATAATATTTCTTTTCATTGTTTAAAAAAATGTAAAAGACATCAAAATAGTGTATTTCGTCATATTTGTTTGTGCGTCGATAATAAATGTTTATCTACTATTATTCCTCGTCATCATTATGCTAAATACTTATATCTATATCAATATTTGATAATTGATTTGTTTTTTTTAATAACACGCTTTGTAATTGTTACATCATTTTTAATGTAACAGATTAAAATATCAATCCCTTTAAATTTTACAATCATTAAATAAATTGGGAACGAAATCGAGACTATGTTTTTAATGAAGATGCTTAAATCCGGTGTTTTATATCTTTTCAGTAATTAATTGAGCAATATTTATATATAATTAAAAGACTTTTATTACTAAAAGATTAATATTATCCAAAATGTAATCCTTCGAGTCGGATCTTAGTAATCAATCTTACTTACAATATTATAAATGCGAATGTTTAGATGGATGGATGTTTGTTTGAAGGTATCTCCGGAATGGTTAAAGGGATCTTGACGAAATTTGGCACAAATGTAAAACATACTCTAGACGAAGACATAGGCTATATTAGGTTTTTTAAATTCCGCGCGGACGGAGTCGCGGGCGACAGCTAGTCAGTATATACATGTATATATTTTTTGCACTTGCCCACAGGATTGTACTGATTTTACAACACAGCTTACTTTAAGTAACACTGTCCAGTAACATCGATATAAAATGTTTCATCGAATGGAACTATGTTCTAACCTGTATTATACCATTCAACACCAAATAGTATAGAGCAACCAAAAGAACAATTATTTGTCCGAATGTGCAAAACCTTTTAGGATAACTGCAATGTTTATTTTTAGAGGGCACTAAATAGTTTACTTAATTACGTACATTCTAACAATAGAGCCTCCGTGTTAATGGATATACGCCCAGAACTATTCACGGAAACTGCACACCCCCATATGTGTTTTATGTCACATGAAAGCTGTGGACCTAGTACGAAAAATTTGGATTAAAGTGCAGCAGGCGTAAAGTACACCAAAAATCTCATACTAATTTTGACATAGTTGACTATGGTGATAGGAACACAGGATCTATCTATCTTTTAGTGTCTTTTTTTTGTTCTTGCAAAACAAGATTAGTTTTTTTTTTTTTTTTTTCATCAACAATGAACAAAAAATAATGCACAATTAACAAAAATAATGCTACAAATGCGGTAAAATCCTTGATATCTCGAATGTCAAATAAAATGTAAAAACTTCGTCTTCGACTTAACAAGAAGTTCACGATAAGTATTTAATGAGGAATTCCTAATAAGATGCCATTATATTTTACTAACTTCGATTTACAGAGTCTGGTTTTTAAAATAAGAGTTATCGAATTTAAATAGGTGCTAAAATGCCTACGCAGGAAAATAACTGGAAATAAATAGTATAATATTTTGTTCGTGTTACAAAGTCTAAATAGAGAAAAAAGAGATACCAAGATCTTTTCAACTTAACAAGTTTCGCGTTATAGATATTCCACATACAAATTCGACGAATTAAGAAGTTGATTTTCAATAAACTTTATATGATTTATGTCTAATATTTATACGAATTTTATTAATATTATAAATGCGTATGTCTGGATGGATGTTCGTTTGAAGGTATCTCCAGTACGGCTTAACGGATATCGATGAAATTTGACATAGATGTTGATCTCAGTCTGGAAGAAAACATAGGCTACTTATTTTTTTTTAATTCCGCGCGAACGGAGTCGTTGGTAACAGCTAGTAACTTAAATAAAAATGCATTTACGTCAAACGCGATATAGTAAACAAGGCCATAACCATTTTATGATATTGATCTTTCTTTGTTTCATTTGGTTAGTATTTGAGCATAGCGTGCCGTGGCCCATCAGGCGGGTATGCATTTATGTTCATGTCGTAAAATGTATTGAGCTTGGAAAGACATTTCTCTTTTATTTGACTTTATTTTGCTACCTTTGGAACAATATTATATTTATTACCAAAAATAATAATAGTTTTCTACCACAGAGTAACAGAAATATGATACGATTATGTATTGATAACTTAAAACAAAAGTGCTTGCTAATTCATGTCGTAGGTACACTCAATTTTGACAAATATTGCGTGTCATTTTTAAAAAAGATTATTGTATAAATTTCTGTAGTGTTAATGAGCAAAGATAATTTTCATGATGGTTAATAATGAGTTGAGCATTTTACTGAAAAATTTTATCTTAATCTGCTTGTCAATATTTTTAATTTAAATACGACAGAAGTAAAAAATAATCGTTATCAATTAAACATAAAACAACAAAGATAACACTCTATAATTCATTTGTTTAATCTTTGTTTGATAAATATATTTAGAGATAAGTTAGATTAGTTAGATTTCATTGAAAGTTTTGACAGTAGCCAGCCCTAATATCAGTGACCTTTGAGTATAGAAAAATGGATCAGGCACTGAGCTCCAGTTGTACTAAATAAATTCAACCAAATCTCGCAGGGGGTGAGATAACATTCACATATGTGCATATCTAGATGTCATCTGTCCTTATGATTTATTATTTATTTTACACTTATTACAATGACCACACAATAGATCGAGTGTAGCACTTACTGTTCTTTTTCGGGACAGAGGATTATTCAACGCTTGACAAGTCCTGTCATCAAAAGTCATTGTGAATAATCGAACATAGATATAGAACATTAGCAAACAGGGTTGCTACGTGATTCCGGCCTCCGTCACGTACAAAACACCCTTAGTTCCCTCGCCAGAGTAAACGAAGCAGATACTACGTTTATATTCAGATTTTCTAGAAGTTATCTCACAACTTGTAATATTATATTTTTTCCGGTGGTAAAATTTTAGTCCTCTGCCCCTTCCAACTTATTTTGACGAGAAGGGATAGTGGATTAGTAGGTAATTGTTCAAGAAAGGGACGTATACTTTTTCTGGACATCTACCATTATATTTCAGTAAAGGTAGACAACGAATTTTAAACTTCTTTAGTTATTGCAAATGAACTATAATGTCTACATATTAATAAAATAAAATCACATTTTGTACACATGATAAATTTGTGTGAACGAAAAACCATTTTTTTTTATTTTCGTCTGTCTGTATGTCCGCAAGGCCGTGTTAGTTCCGGGTAACCTTCAGAACGGCTGTACCGATTTTGACGGTATTTGGACGTGAAGGTAGCTGATGGAGGCGGGCATTTTATAGGCTTGGACGACCGCTTTTCACTAATAAAATTTTACTTTTCTTTATAGTATCGTAGCGGTAGCGTTTATAAGTTTTTTTTAATAGTTTATATTCTGTAACATAATTTTTTTTTATTGTAAAAAACAAAAAAAATGAACGTTACGGAAGAACGAAGCATCCTGCTACAAGTATTCTATACTTAAAAAGATGCTCCAACAACTGATGTAATATGTATAATTTTTTTTTGTTCAAATAAAGTATTATTATTATTCTAATTTTATATTCCGAATCACAGACAATTGTGTTATAACTAAATTCCATTGTTACTAATCGAACAACTCTGTGTAACACTCACGCCTAAATAAGCAAAGCCTTTTAAGATAAGTGCGGAATGTGTGCGGTTCGACCAAACGGTTAGCCGTAATTAGGACAGAGCTAA
Source organism: Papilio machaon (assembly GCF_912999745.1). Lineage (NCBI taxonomy): Eukaryota > Metazoa > Arthropoda > Insecta > Lepidoptera > Papilionidae > Papilio > Papilio machaon. Next base: position 1,232,570 of record NC_059988.1, read on the forward strand.
CATTATTAACCGAATGTTGTTCCGGGTGGCCAAAAACAATCGTCACGACAGCTTCGTTTTCCTCTAACATTAGCAAACCACAATCGAACCAGGTTACAGGTATGAAATATCTTCACAATTAGTAAAATTTAAGTGTCTGTTTGCTTCTAAAGAAAATCAAATTTTAAAAATGTTTGATAGTGTTGAATAACAAAAAAAATTATAATATTACTTCCAGAGTATTGTCGCTATAATATTTCAGAATTACAAAAAAAGTTGACCTACTAGTTTGCTTCCGTGTCGAAGAATATAGGAAATTAAATTGCCACGTAAGGGAAATTTGTTTGCATTTAATTTCCTGACAGATTATGTCTGGAATGCCGCTGTATAATTGGTTCTTTACAAATATATGAAATAATCATCAGCCTGTATTAGTCCTTTGTTGGACGTTTCCTAATGCCTTCTTAAGTGTGCACTCCTCAGCGCAAAGTATTTAGCGTCTTCCTAACATTATCACCACCTACATTTATTAATTTTAATTTTTTTTTCTGCATTTGTTATCCAAGCCCTCTCTATAATATTTCAGGTAAATAATTTAGTTATCTTTACACAAGTCCCATGTCGATACTTCCACTCACTTTTATTATAAGAGATAATGAAATTGCGTGTTGTTATTATTTAAAAAAAAGTCGATCTCGCGGAACTAGATCCACGTAACAAAATACTTCTGTAGCGAATGTGTAAAATATTTTCGAACATTTTAAACTCGCTGAAACTTTACCTGCCACCTGAATTTTATTTCTCTACCGAAAGATTGTTCACATTTTAAAAGTACCTTTTCATGTCTGAACATGTTCGTGTATCAAATACATTGTCTACAGAAGTCATATAGTCGAGATTGTTTTAACCTTATAACTATAGTCGTTCTAGTAAATTCCAACTATAAAAATAAAGAAGAAGCAGGCATACAACTAACATTTTATTTTTATTTTATTCCATACATAATTTCGTTTCAAGGTACGAAGAAAAAGTTTATTAACAAAGTACATTATACATTCCGTACAATATTCACTACTAGCTTTTACCCGCGACTCCGTCCGCGGGGAATAAAAAATAGAAAACGGGGTAAAAATTATCCTATGTCCGTTTCCTGGTTCTAAGCTACCTGCCCACCAATTTTCAGTCAAATCGATTCAGCCGTTTTTGAGTTATAAATAGTGTAACTAACACGACTTTCTTTTATATATATATAGATAAAGAATTTAAATTGCGCCTTACCCAATAAACTTTAAAAGGCACATTTTCAAAGACATATTTACGTAAATTGCTCATGAAATTTACTTTAGTGCTTTCATTAAGTTTATTCTTTCCGCATACACGAGGTTAAACGAGGAGTACATCTAGACAAAAGCTCCGGCGATAGACCTCTAAGCTATTACCCTAATGAGACTCCGTTCTTTTCCTTTTCGTGTTCCATTTACTGGCACAATAGTCTTCATTATATAGTAATATTAGTTTTTGATTTAATATTCTACATCAGACATGCCTCATTGTTCTTAGAAATAATAAATAACTGAGTAGATTTTTCAGATGACGTTCTCAGTAGATGTTTGTAAATATAAATAAATCTGGTACATAATTAGACGCATAAGCTAGGAAATCAAGTTGAAAATGTAAGTTAAATCTTACTAATATGGGAATGTTTGGATGTATGGATGGATGTTGGTTTGAAGGTATCTCCAGAAAGGCTCAACGAATCTTGCTGAAATTTGGCATAAATGTAGTCTGGAAGAACACATAGGCTACTTATTATCTTTTTTTTAATTCTCGTGGACAAAGTCGGCGGGCGACAACGATCTTTTAATAAATTTAAAGTTAAGTAAGTAATAATGTACCATGCATAATTCTTATACGACAAAATTTAATTCCTGCGAGCTGATATAAAAAAGAAAACAAATTATAAAGTATCAATCAAAATACATTCCAAAAAGAAACCCGTAAATGTATTTCCAAAAACAAGTTTTAAACGATAAGTTTCCAATAAAATCGTTTACACATTCTATTATATTCATATTATTGTTCTGAGCGAGGAAAATTGAAGCGAGGCAATTACAAACACAATATGTTATAAGCACCAACAAATGGTACTAATTTTGTTTGTGGCGGAGAGAACGACCCCTGGAACATTACAGAGATTGATACCCTGTATTATGTCATTAATCTAAGCTTGTTTGCAGTTTATTTAAAATACTCACTTTTGTATTTTTAAAGCAAAATTTGGGATATGGAATAATAAAGCTAGAAAGGTACTAGGACAAATTGTCATCTGTAACCGTAGATAACGAATGTAGTAATGACAAAAACCTATTTCCACTAGCGCAATTGGAACCTGGCGCTTGCGACTCTGGACCCGCACCGCTTCTAATTCCATGAAAAATTTTTGTTAATTTTTCTAGGCCAGAGTCGCGTGTAGTGGAAAAGGAATCTAAGTTTAAATTGAAAAAAATATCTAATTAGATAAATAATATGTGTATACGAGAAATAAACGTCTCTTACTTAATCACAGTTTTTGTTACCATTAAATCGATGGCTCTTACGAATAAGAGCCAATGTGCAAATTGACAACTTTACAGGAGAGATTCTCAAATCTTCAACCATATGGGAAAAGATGCCGCATAGGCCTTTTATTTCAGAAAAAACACATTTAAACCTGTAAATGTGTATTCGTGTTTAGTGCATGTTATTTACTAGATTAAGACGTAGCTTTTAATATAAAAAAAATCATCAATTTGTTACTTTGGTCCTTATACATGGGACCCATCGAAATGTTTTGTTTTCAGAAGAAATATTGTTTTAATAAAATATTGGAACATTATTTACGATATGGCGTGTTTTAAATTCAATGTATTGTAATGCTGTAATTAATAGAGCAGTTCTAAATAACAATAAATATTTCAAAGCATGCTCAACCCCACTCAAATTGTATACTAACACGCAATGTTACTACAAAAACGATTTACAACGACTTGATTTACGTATCATAATTGAAAGTATGCTTTTTATTAACATTTTTGACGCTCCTATCGTTATAAATATTCTTAAACACTCCAATTTAATACTTCTTTTACGCTTGAAGGAACTCTAACATCGCGTTTTGAATTTTAGGTATGAAAAATAATGGTCCTATTTTTTATCGAAACAAATAACATTAGAATTATACGAACTCATTAGACTATCTTTATTTCTGCGATTTAATTTAGTAGAACACTTGATTCCGGGTAAAGTTTAGTTATTTTTTTTTTTATTTGATAGTACTCAATGACAATGAGGCTATCTGATATCGATAAAAAGCAATGTAACCGTTTTCCGTTATCATCTGTAAAAATTTTCTCTGTCTTTGACGCAATAACGTGTATTAGAAGAAACTCGTTTGATTTCTTGATTGTTGAACATTTGGGATTAGACGAAGCTGCTATTGTACTAAGTTTCGATTCAGATGTCTTTCAATCGTTGTCTAACAGTACGTGATTGTTATAAGTCAAGCACGCCTTATGTAATCTAAATAAAATATAATGAAAATATTGTTGATTCACGTCTTCACAAGATCAAAATGTTTCTTTGTAAAATTATTCACAGCTTGAACTAAGATATCATATTTTCTGTAAAATGTAAAACATTCGGAGCACGTTTCAATGAAACTTCAGCGGTAGTTTATCGCTGCTGTAGCATGAATCGTGAAGTGCATATTATGCTTCATCTGACTTGGGTAAATACTGCGACTTCATCCATGTAAATTTTAAAATATCTCAAATATTCATCCTTTCTTTTAGACATTTAGACGATACATTTTCAAAAATATTCTACATACAAACTTTATTCCCTAATTTAAACTATTAAATAATTTTTATTATTATATAGAATACTAGGTTTTGCCCGCGACTCGGACTAAAATTCGCACGAAAACAACAAACGTAACTCGAAGAGTAACAGAGTAAAAATGTTGACTAAAAGCACGAGTACTTTTTGCTGTTCGGCATATATGACAGTAATAAAGTGCGGATAAAACGGTGTCTTGTTGAAACGTCTTTTGAGGCATAATTTTTTTAGATATTTTTTTTTCGTAAATTATAAAATATCAGCATTATATTGATGCATGATATATAATGTCGTAAACAAATAGGTTTTACTGGTATATTATTAAGTTACTCTCGATGGAAATAAATTAATACAAATATTACATCAAAAAATAAAACTAACACCACGTCCATTTTAATTTAGTACTAACTGACGTCCGCTCTTCGGTCGATGTTAAATAACTCGACTAGGATTAACAGTTAATAAAAAAGCAGTTCCACTAAAGTAACTTATAGTTTTGTACAAGAGAAAAGCTTCTTGTTACTTAAATGAAATTCATAGGAAACGAATATATATCCATCCATATTTGTATTGGAAGTGGTCCAGGGAAGCAGCCTGAATTTGTCTTCAGTACCTCAAGCTGTGAGCAAGTTCACTACGTAAACTCTAGTTACAATTAAATATTTTAGTTTTTACATTTTGTATGCTACACCAAATTCAATAGATTTGATTTTCTCGAAACTGCCTCACCGCGGCTAAAACGCGGTGTTCACCCGGTGCAGGGAAAGGTTACCAGCCACCGAGTAAGATAAAATTAGCAAAATGATACGTCTCACTTTAGTGTTCTAATTTTTTAAATCCATAAAATAGGTTACTACTGTTAGAAGTTGGGTTGATCGACCGCTAAACGAAGCGATAATTCTCGTTTTATCCACTAATTGGCTTGTTAATTAACAAGTCAGTTTAACTCATTCACTACAGTTGCGTGCGTTACAAATTACAAAGAAGCATTTAATTTTGAAATTCCATTTACTGTACTAGATTCTGTGAAGATAAGTAAACAAAATTTTAATTTAAATTAGCAAATATTGGAACGAAGTTCCCTATTATTTAAATAATTTGGTAGTTCCATAACAGTATTTAATAATTAATAGCCCTTCTTTAACACTAGGCTTTACATTAAAAGGTAAGTTAGGTTAGTTAAAAGGAAAGTTATAGTTTTCAACTTACATTCCTTAAGATAAGAAACAGTGTTGGAATACGTATACGTAAAACTGCCAAGAAAAAAGAAACATAGTTCTCAAGAAACAAAACAAAAACATTTATTTTCTGTTTCATTTACTTTTTTTTTGGACGATGTTTTATTTTATCGGACAAGAGCGAATGATGATGAATGTCACAGTATTACAGACATCGTCTCTCAATAAATTGGGATCGGTTCATTTGTTTCAGTTTATTCGCATTTATTTCTTCTAATATTATTTATGTCCTAGACTTAAATTAATATTATTATATCGCACACTTTAGTTTGGATTTATTCTTTTGTTTTGGTATAGCTTTTATATCTTTTTTCGATCTTAAAATTCGAACTTTCGAACTTTACTTTTATATTTTTTAAATTTCACTCGAATATAAAATGTAAACGGAGCAGTGATTTTTTAACTATAAACAGACTGACCAACTCTAACAATATCTTTTTATTATAATTTATTAAAATACCTAAACCTTTTTCCATTTCAGTTATATTTACATAACAGCTGCATTGTCAGCCTAAGTGGTTTAAATTCTAAAAATTGGAAAATTTCTTTTCCATCCTACACCCGCATCTCACAGACGAAGATGAGATGGGACGCGGAATTGTCAAAAGGACCGTAATGCAAAACAGACCTGATGTAATAAATGTGAAATTGCACTGCCGAAATACTTGTGTATAACAATATTGTTATCCCTGTTTGTTTCAAAGGAAACAAAAGAGATGACAAAACATTTTCGTACAGTTTTGCAGTGGAAAGTTCACGGTATGGTTTTATGGCGCATAGTTCTATAACTCTATGCCTATTTGTGGCTTACTTTCTATTCCTATACATATTTTGAGTCCCTCGATATGTAGTCTGATTATCACCAATGGACCTTTATTTTTGGAAAGAGCTTTTACTTTGTAACAAGAAAATACAAAAAACTGAAGAGTTTTTTTACAGGATTAGTATACCAGTGTTCCAGGATAACGTTAAATTTTTTACGTTTAAAAATTCTAGTGTAGTTATCCAGTTTCGGAACAATAGTGTGAAAATATGAGAATCCTTTTATAAAAAAATATTTACAGTAAAGGTGTTCTAAGCACACATTTGCTTGTATTTTATTACTGTCACATACACTGAACAGCAAAAAGTACTCTCAACGATTATATATTTTCTACTGAAGTCTTGCTAAGTATTTCGAATACCCTTTTCACTTGTGTCATATTCTATTAAGTCAAGTGATGAGTTAAGTACAAAATATTTTTATGAAATACACACTATATCTTATTTTACCAACATATTAATTTATTATTTGACAAATTAGTTTGTGCAATTTATCAAACATGTCAAGTATGTGCACAAGTATCAAGTAACGTCGTATACTAGCGAATAATTCGACAAACATAAAGTTTGACTTTGTTTATCGTCACTAACGTCTATACATGGACAGGCTATAAGCTGTGCTATATTGTGCCTATTTGATTTTCGCCATTTAAGCAATAACAGTTGCGGTTTGTAGCGAAGGTGAGGAATCGAACTTATAATGTCAAGAACAGGCGTGTTTTAGTACAAAGTAAAAGCTGTCATTTCAAACAATACCTTATCCATTTATAGAGATCGGTGTTAAGTTTTTTTTGGTAGCGTTTTTTTTTTTTATTTCAACTATTGTCAATTCATTGTTGAGCTATCGTGGTTTGAACTTGTTACATTCATTTAAAGGCCTCCTTGCAATTTTTAAAATTAAAGACAAATTTACTAAATAAATACGAAAATTTTAAACTTTTTGGGATCGATTACAAACTCTATCCATCCAATTTCATTGACATAAATCTTGTATTAACAAATATTGGAGTCTTTATTCTTTCAAACGTGAAACGTGGAATGACAAAATATTTACACAAGTATTTCAACAGTGAAAATCAACAGTAACATTGATTTTACTTGACATGTTTAAAATTTGGACTTGTCAACGTATAAAAATAGCTTACATTATTGCATTCAAAGTTACAATGATATATTGGGCAAGTTCCCTGGCCAGTAAAAAGTCCAGTAAAGTAAAATTATGACAGAACACTAGCGCCACCCTGTCATTGTCTAATAAGTATCACAACATCCTTGTACTGTAGCTGTTTTTTTTTTTTTTAATTCTTTTATGGTATTTTCTATGCGTAAGTAGGTTTTATATTAGGTCCTTATATATGAAATTGGCGTTTTGTATGGGAGGAACAAAAAGTCGAATATTTTTTAATATAATATATTTAATTAATCAAAGTATGAACCATTATTTTCTATGCACTTTTGCCATCTCATAGGTAGTTCATTGATCCCTTTACTAAAAAAACCAGTCGGACGGGAATCAATAAAATCTTTGAAGGCTATTTGGACTGCCCCATCGGAGTTGAATTTTTTCCCTTGCAAGAAGTTATCCAAATTTCGAAAAAAATATCTGTTGGCGCAAGGTCCGGGGAGAACGGAGGATGTCTTAGACTTTCCAATTGAAGCTCTTCTAATTTAGTAGCCGTCTGTTGCGCAGTGTGTGGTCTAGCGTTGTCGTGAAGCAGCAGTGGCGTGGAGCGATTGACCAGCCTAGGTTGTTTAGCCGCTAGCTTTTCCATCATGGTTTGCAATTGCTGACAATAGACATCAGCCGTAATAGTCTGGCCAGATTTGAGAAAACTGTAATGAACAATACCGGCACTAGTCCACCAAACGCTTACAAGTAACTTTTTTGGGGTTAATTTTCGCTTGGGGCAGGATTTGGCTGGCTGGCCAGGATCCAACCATTGCGCTGAGCGCTTCCGATTATCGTAAAGAACCCATTTTTTATCACAGGTAATGATTCGGTTTAAAATACCTTCATTATTGTGCCGGTTTAGTAATGTAACGCAACAGTCGACGCGCGTTTGCCGGTTTGCTTCAGTCAATTCGTGAGGTACCCACCTTTCAAGCTTTTTAATCTTCCCAATTTGCTTCAAGTGAATTAAAACAGTTTTATCACTAACATCGCAGCCTGCAGCTAACTCGGACGTGGTTTGCGATGGATCCGCTTCCACAATAGCCTTCAACTCTTCATTATCAACTTGAGTCTCAGGCCGTCCACGGGGCTTGTTCTGCAGATCGAAATTTCCAGAACGAAAACGTTGGAACCAAAAACGAACTGTGTTTTCTTTTGCCATACACATCATTCACCCTTCGAGTCGTTTCAGCAGCACTAGTGCCACGGCGGAACTCGTACTCGTAAATAATGCGATATTTTGAGTTTTCCATTTTGTAAAATGAGTGACGCAAACAGAAAAAAACAGAAGAAAAAAAACAAATGAATGACGGTCATCGAACCACAAATACATGGGTCTATAGCTGTACAAATTTGAATTTGGAATTCCTTACCAAAGAGGAGAAATTCGTGATTAAAGTGGCCAGTACGAAAAACGCCAATTTCATATGTAAGGACCTAATATATTTGTATCACCGGGCCAGATATCTTTGTTTGACTACAATGAAGGAAATATAGTATCATGTTATAATATCTATCAAACTAAACTTATTATTCAAATATTTTTCCTACAAAAAAAGTAATAAGAACACATTTTTGCTGTCCTTACTTATGTAGAAAATCAATAACATTATTGAAATATCTTGTGACCAATAATATCGATAGATTCATATTATATACTTATTCTAAATCGACTTACAAGTACTTTTCTAGGGTTAATACTTTAGCTTAGCTTTAGCTTTAGTTACTTTAGCATTTATCGATTCAGTTTAAATAACGTCACTGTTTACGCAAACCTAATCAAAAGTTATAGCGAAAGCTGCGAACTAAAACTTTAAGTTAATCTTCGTTTGACGATTTTATAATTGCTTTCACTTTAATACTTGGGAACGTAAAAGGGGATCTAAAATGTTTCACTTATGGGAGTAACATTTCATTTTTGATCCAACATAAATTTATTTTTATAATATAAACTAGTTGTCGGCCGCGAATCTCTCCGCGCGGAATTAAAAAAAAAACATAATAGTAACATATGTGTTCTACATCTGTGCCAAATTTCATCAAGATGTCGTTGAGCCCTTCCGGAGATTCCGGAGATTAGTATGTAGTTTATAGTTAGTATTAGTATGTAGTATGTATATATGTATTAATTTATGTTTAATAATTCCTCATTTATTATATACAAAAACATAATGCAATCTCTTTCATGCGTTTTAAAAATATAAATATGTATATAGTGTGTATAATTATGTTTTAATGTAAGTGTGTGGAATTTCAACGATATTAACTAAAAATACTACACATAAAAGCTCTTGATACGTTAATCGTATAAATTATTTTTGTTAAAACACACCTTGATAATTGAAATCAATGTCTGTTTACGACGTATAAATTTTACACATGAAATCAGTGCAACTGAACGTATGAGAGACTCGAAGTGATTTATTACTTGACGTGTAATGTTTTCGGATGATTTATAAGGGTAGGCTAATTGTTATGTTCACTGACCAGTTAATTACACTACATCGGCTCTATTAGGGGTTGAACTTGAAAGAAAACCAACTATCATGTATAGGGGAAGATCTTATACGAGAGTACTAATTCATCCATGATTTGTTTTCAATACTTTGCTGCTGACGGTTGCGTAGTGATTTTTGAATAAGTCTTTGTAGGAAGTTGTTTCGAACATACGGTCTATGATTTACTTATTTAAACGTATTTTCATGTAAATGAGCTAACAGCTCACAGCTCACAGCTAATAGCTAATAACTAGCTGTCGCCCGCCACTCTGTCCGCGCGGCATTAATAAATAACAAAGTTAGTAGCCTATGTGTTCTTACAGACTATGATCTACATCTATGCCGATTTCATCGAGAACCGTTGTACCGTTCTGGAGATAACTTCAAACAAACATCCATCCATCTATCTGAACATTCGCATTTATAATATTAGTAAGACAAGCCATAATCTGGACTCTCAATATTCTTAACAGTTTAAGCTGTTTGAGGCCACAAGTCTGTTTTACAGTGCAATCGATGTGTAGTAGTTTCGTACTACCCAGTCCATATCCACTAGCTCTCTCTGCGTATTGTTTTCCTTATCATAACTATCAGATCACTCTCAGTAACCATCTCAATCCATTCGTTCATTACCCTATAATTCTAGCTGTACATTACATTGGAATTTGTTTAATGCGGTGTGTAAATCCGCAGATTTGTCAAACCCGTCCATTGATCGCAGGTAATTACTGAAATACATTGCTCTCAATGGCCAACGTGAACGTGGACGAACGGAACACAAAATCACCGACGATTTGTGAAAGCATTTAGATCGGAGTGATGATGCTCTGCTACTTACCCAATCACATATTATAAAACCAGTTCCAGTTTTAAATTAATTCACATTAGAAAATTTATTTCCTTCCAAAATATCGCCAGCGAATTTCCATAATGAAGTCGTCGAGAATCATTATTTTTAAATGAATAAATTATAAGATGAAAAGACCTCAACATCTCCAACAAAACCCTTAAAAGTCCTATAAATTAATTTCCTCCCTTGAAGGAGAGACTCCGAGTCACTTGTTACACAATGAATAGAAATATTATTTCAACTAATTGAAAGACCGTAGTTTAATTTTAGAAGAAATTCTCTTGCACGGTTAGAGCTTTCTTGATATATTATTGTTTTTAAGATAACCACTCAGTTCTTGACCAAAAACTAAATTTGGAATTAAAATTTAAACTTAATTTCAAGCTTTACTTAAACCATTTATAGGGTCCAACAGATACGTAGTGAGAAATTTTTAAATATAAAACTGCAATCTGCGAACAAATTGAAATCGTTTAACGTCGGGTTGAACGCGCAGTCCTGCAGGATTATCTTGATTGCTCTGTAGAATAGACACAACGTTAAACATTTGTTTCCACCTTGCGAATCGGTATACTCCCGCAGTTTGGATTAAATTCGACTGCACCAACCTTGGTTTCAATTTTAATATTTGACATATTTAAAAAAGTCACGCCTAATGTATGTTTTGCGTAGACTTTACATTGTTATTCCTATTTATCTGTTGCTCGGTTACGAGCGGTATATGTTAATATATAATAAAAATAAAAAACCTTTATTTCAAGTATCTTAACAACACACACACGTAACAGCTCTTACATCTATGTTAGTAATTATTTATGTTCGCTCTTAGGATTTGCGCGGGACGCCGTATATTACAAGCTTCTATAGATTGTTTAAGATCCGGCTCAAAGGACCAACATAAATTATCGAATTAATAAATGACAAGATTCCCATGTGTTTTAAGTAATCAGTTCACGATGTCACAGTAAACATAACAATATTTTTTATACGGGGATTTTGTCTCAGAAACCCACCTTAAGTCCTTTAGTTCCTGTTCCTTTATTTTTATAAACATTTAATAAATGATTTGAATTTACTGAGATATGTGAAAACTGTATAATAGAGTTAGTGAAATGATGTTAATACAGTTGGGTTGCGGCGTTGTGTTCGCTTTGAGACGGAAGCTGCCTCATTCCAGTAATTGCAGGTTGGTTTACGTTAATACCTTGCTATAAGTAAAGGTATCTTCCATTCTATTGTGAGTTTATTATACACTGAATCTTAAGTTATTTTACATTATAATAACGAAGCATTTAATTAAGCGTAAAGTTTCCTATTTTATTATTTGTTGACAGTAAAATATTTTTTTTAAATAACGAAAAAACCCGGTAGTAAATAAGCCCGGTAGAGGGCGCTGCACAAATTTAAATAAATTTTTTTTCGATGACGATCTATGGCGATTTTCACAATTATTAGTGCTAGATAGATCCACAGAACGGTTTAATTTATTCGCGCATATGTATGTTTTTATGTACGTACATATATCTATTTGAGTGAAAATTCGATTGTGACGTCGTGTAGCCTAAAATACGGAATCGATTTTCTTAAGTAAGTTGTCATTCGATTCTCAGTCTTCCGCTGAGTCCCCCAAAGTCAGTCTGGTTTCTGTTTTTTTTTTTTTTTTTATTGAATTATTTATTTTCCAATATTAGCTATTCAATTTGCTACACAGAAATTGGCACAAATAGTGTGGAGGGAGGAAATCTTTATTTATTTTATTTTTAAAAGCTTCTGAGTCTCCGATAGTAAATCGTGTGTTCCTCGAGGACGTTTCTTCTACGTATAAATGTGGCTTACATTTTTAATTCAGATCACGTTCAAAGTGAAATAAAGAGCTGGCGCACAAATATTGTGTTGGAAGAGTAAAGTTGATTTTGCACTCACCGAGATGGCTGGAAATGGATTTTGCGATTGTTGAATGAGGACTTAAACCCTATAGCGTAACGTACAATTTATAACAATAACAAAATACAAGATATGAAATAAGTGTTCTGTCTTCATTGAGAATTGATAGTTTGTACGGCAGCGTCCACAACAATTTTACAACGACGTTGGAAGACGCGATGTACAGGAGCCGGTGATGCTGACAAAGTTCCTCAGAAATGAGGGACCGTCTTAAAGAGAAGTTTTAATTTTTTTTTTGTGATATCTTTTACATTTCTTTTCACTGGTACAATTTTAGTAGTATTAATTAGTAACTAATAACTTTAAAATTATTTATAGTTAATATACGAGTAAATATTATTACAAGAGTTTGGAATAAAATAAATGTTAGATACTTATGTAAATATTAAAGATGGTTTAACGCATCTATAATTATTTATTGACATAAATTAATTTTCCTACCTTAAGTCTTATATTTATAGACATAAAGCCTTTCCTTTCCCTGTCCTCACAAGGGAAAATAAAATGAGTTTTCTTAGATAACATATTTCATATTTGCTCAGATCTTTATTAATGTAACCTTACAAGTCTCATGTGGCCAGTTCTAATTAAGGGCGTCGCTTTGGTATCAAGATGCCTGTAATAATAATCACGTTCTTGTAAATATGCTGTATAACAAGATGTCCCTACTCGTAACTTGGATATTTATTTTCTTATCATAGTGATGAAGAAATTAGTTAATTTTTTAATTTTAAATATAAGATTAAATTAAATTATACAAAATATTCTAAGCAAGCGATTTCATTAAACAATGACTCGGCTGTTATACATCACACGTGTAGTCCTCACATACGGGTTAACGACTATTGAAAATTATATGAAATGAGAATTGACGTAAAGCAAGTGCCAGGACAAAAGTAAAGACTATCGCCAACGCATGCGGGCGCTAGCAATAATTAAAAAAGGTTCTCGCATACGAGCGCTATGAAATACATGAAGAAGAAATCTCTCGAACTACGCATACTGTATAACGACCGAATTATAGACTTATGAAAATGCACCCTAAAACGACGACATTTTTTGACAGGATTGATTAAATTTTCATCCAAAATATGTTTTCTTTAACGAAATTTGCTTGCTTGCTCTGTTCTCTTTGTTCTCACAAACCAATTTTTTTATATAAGAGTAGGGAGCAAACGAGCAACGGACCGCCTAAAATTATTTGATCCGACGCCCACGGACATCCGCAACGCCAGAGGAATTGCAGATGCGTTACCAGCCTTTAAGGAAGGAATACGCTCTTTTCTTGAATCCAATTCTCTTCTGTTTGTTAAATGTTTAAAATAGATGTCTCAGAACAATTTCCTGCTTGCGGTATGGCTTTTCAATTGTCAGCAGAAAACTTCATATAAAGCATTCAGTAACAATTTGCATAATACAAGAAGTTGGGGGCTTAATGCACAATGAAAATCAGGCTTATCGTCTAAGTTATTATGTAAGTGAATAAATTATATTATATTGAAATGACGTCGTTAAAATACCTCAAAGACATTTCCATGAGTCGATAAAATAATTTTCCTTCATCAGGTTTGTCGATTAATTAATTTTTCTTTAACTTTCAAATCATTTTTATTTTAGTTTTGATTAATATTCAAAATAAATATATTACAAAGGGAATAAATGACATTTATCATTAACTGCAGCTTTCGATAATAATATATACAACTAGCTGTCGCCCGCGACTCCGTCCACGCGCAATTAAAAGAAACTAAATGGGGGGGGGGTATGAAAAATAGATGTTGGCCGATTCTGAGAATCGGTCAAGCCGTTTCAGAGGAGTTTAACCACAAACACCGCGACACGAGAATTTTATATATTAGATATATAATCGTACGGTTGTATATAAAATACAATATAGTAGACATGTGTACTCGTCTGTAAATGTGCATAGAATAAAGTAATGCATCTCTAACAAAAGCTTATTCACCTACCATATCCTTATCCTATGCTATAGTAAGTTACGAGATGGATCGAAGGAAAAGTACAGTTGGAAAAAATAAATCCTATGTTATATCTATATATATAAAAGAAAGTCGTGTTAGTTACACTATTTATAACTCAAGAACGGCTGAATCGATTTGACTGAAAATTGGTGGGCAGGTAGTTTAGAACCAGGAAACGGACATAGGATTATTTTTACCCCGTTTTCTATTTTTTTATTCCGCGTGGACGGAGTCGCGGGTAAAAGCTAGTAACTGATAAAATGTTATACAGTACAGTTGCAACTGAGCGACAAGCGAAAGTAGAGATGGTTATATTATTCGCGTATAGAGGTTCTTATCCAAGTTTCTCGCCTTTCTCACTGATAGTTTTCTCGATTTTACTTAAATTTTTGTGAATAAAAATCATATAAACACAATAAGTATTTGTTGTGACGCTTTACATTAATAGCTAGTTTATTATGGGGTTTGAAGTAAAAAGCACGAGAATTCATACACTCATAATATTTTATAAATAAAAATACTTTGAAAATTATTTTTAATGTCCTTGGGCAATGGTCTTTCTTTCAGCGACTTTAGTGGCTTTTGGTAAGTACATTACCTTGTACTATAAAATAAAAATAAATGTTGTTTAGTTTACGTTTGTCAACGGTACAGTTCAAGTAACTGTAAAGAAGTCCCCTATAACAGGTCAGTGTTCAGTGAACCACGGCGAGCAGCGAACTATGAACTAACGGGGAATGTAAACGAACTGCTGTAAGCGAAGCGACTTGTAAATAAGAAGAAATATAACTTGCAAAAGTTTTTTATTATTTATTTATTTATTTAAACTTTGTACATACACATATAATTTTGTGACATTAAATAAGAAATGAGGTGTTGTACTGGAGAGCTTAACTCTAAAAGAGTTCTCTTACAGCTAACCATTATATAGAGAGAGAGGTTGTTTAATGGGTAATAAGTAAATGTGTGTACAAGTCGTCATAAATAATAATTGTCTTAAATAATAAACTTAACAAATATTAAACATATACATACATAAATATATACATACATAAATATTAAAACACATATATTAAAACACAAATACTTTTTTTTAAAGAACTACCAATGAAAATTAAAGACAAATTACTTAAATCGCTTTCTCGCAAATCCACATTCCATTTCCATCCTTTTCGTATTAAAAATAGCTAAAAAGTATACAGATTTTTTATTGCTTATCCGTTTATTTACCTTTAATTTGCGGTTATCTGATTATTGGCGTTACATTCAAATGAAAATTTGTATAATGAATCATTTCACCAATAATTTCAAACAAACGATTTAAATTCCATTCACATATAAAATGTCATTACAATCAACATGAACAAGTCAATGCATGATGAGTCGTAATAAAATGTAAACAAAGGCATTGTTTTTGTTATCAAATAATGATATGAGTCTATTGATAAAGTGATAAAGTTATACATTGAGTAATATATTTACTAAAAAACAGATACATAAATGTAATTTA
This sequence comes from Papilio machaon, assembly GCF_912999745.1. Classification (NCBI taxonomy): domain Eukaryota; kingdom Metazoa; phylum Arthropoda; class Insecta; order Lepidoptera; family Papilionidae; genus Papilio; species Papilio machaon. The sequence continues at coordinate 1,248,440 of NC_059988.1, forward strand.
TTAAGTATTCCAGAACAAACATCTGAATACGGCACAGAAACCATTACTTTCCTGCTCTATTTTTTTAGTTTTATTCTAGGCGTTTAATTCGTTTCATTTCATTTAATATCGTAATTTAGTATGACTCTGATTGTTTTCAGTGATTTTAATCTTTAACAGTAATCTAGTGTAAATTTCTTATATAAAATTTGCACTTAGGTACTTCTTTATCAACCCCTTAAGGATTTTATAGTGGTAGACGCCAGCAACATCTGTTCCACGAATACGTCGACTCACCTTGCGCAATACCACGACCGCACAGAATATTTATTTATTTATTTTATTTATTCTTTAGCACTTTTATAAGTACAAGGAGGACTTAATGCCTAAAGGCATTCTCTACCAGTCATCCGGTATATGAGAGGAAAGTATAATTATGTGCAGGGCAGATATGAATTGAAGATACAATTTTACTAATACAATATTATGTAATACAGTAATATATTAGAAATAAATAGGTATAAATAAAATATTGTATATAATATTAATAAAACATTGTACATGTAGAAGAAAAAAATAAGATAAATAAAAACTCTAGATTAATAAGTACAATAATAAGCGATAGCAGCGAGAAGGCTACTTATGAATGGAGTCTCATAACATAATGATGCCGAATCAGACGCTTGAAAATAATTTTGGAGGGGGCTCTTTTAATGTTAGGTGAAAGATCGTTCCACAGTCTAACAGCTGTCACAGAGAAGGATTTATCCAAGAAGGACGAGTGATGAATAGGCGCGGATAGTGAGAGATTATCAGAGGACCGAAGAGAAAGCTCGTGATTTTCACACAGAAATTTGAAGAAGTCTTTTAAATAAGTGGGGTAATTTGTATCATTTAATACAGAGTAAAGAGTGCAGAGAATACGAACGTTCCTACGTTCTCTGATGGGCAGCCATTTTAGTTTTGATCGGAAATCCGACACATGATCGAACTTGCGAAGACCATAAATATATCGTATGCAGTTATTAAGTAGTCTATCCAGCTTATTCAGTAAGTCGGTATTTAGATCAATAAAACAAACGTCGGCATAATCAATAATGGGAAGAAGAAGGGAATTTACTAAAGTAAGCTTTGTTTTGACGGGGAGGAAGTGTTTAAATCGGATGATAGAATGGAGAGATGCGTAGAATTTGCGACAAATTTCTTTGACATGGGCTGACCATCGCAGCTCGGAGTCAATAATGACACCCAGATCCTTGACTGTGCTCGTAAACGGGATGACACAACCGTTGAGTGAAAGGGACGGGATGTCATCAGTAATGATTTTAGTTAACTGGCGGGAACTACCTATTAAGATTGCTTGGCATTTGTGTGGGTTAATTACGATACCGTATGCTTCAGACCACTTTTGGAGACGAGACAGGTCATTATTCAGTGATAATATAGCAGAATTTAGGTCATTGACTGATGCAGCACTATATAATTGCAGGTCATCAGCATACATGTGGTAATTACTTTTGAGATGAGGGGAAAGCAGATTTATAAAGAGAGAAAAAGGAGAGGGGACAGTAATCCGCCCTGGGGGACGCCCGTGTCCACTTCAAGCCAGTCGGATATAGTCTGACCACATCGAACAGCTTGACTGCGACCACGCAGATATGAACTGAACCAGTCAATGGAGAAGGGAGAGAAATACAGCTGGCTTAAAAGAGCTAGAAGGAGATCGTGGTCGACAGCATTGAAGGCGTTACTGAAATCAACAAGGACAAGTACTGTTATCATTTTAAGTTCCATGTTGGAACGAATATCCTCAGTAATTTTTAATAAAGCTGTTGTAGTACTGTGACCTTTGCGGAAACCGGACTGGAAGGGATTAAACACTTTGGCATTAGTGAGGAAGTCATTGATTTGAGTGAGGGCAACTGATTCTATGATTTTGGAAAGAAAAGGCAGAATTGATATAGGTCTGTACTCGCTAGGTAGAATGGGGTTAGGTATTTTAGGGAGTGGTATCACATGGGCTTTACGCCATAGTGCTGGAAAGGTACTAGACGTGAGGGAGAAATTTACAATATGTGTGATAATAGGTAGTACTTGGTCAATAATGTGCATCAACATGACCCGTCCAATGTCGTCGCATCCCACAGCTTTGGTTTTTAGGGAGTTAAATACTTTTCTGATACAGTCTTCACTAGCTGGCGCAAAATAGAAAGGAGTCGAAATAGAAGGGGTTTGTATAGATTTAATTTCATTGAGGGTGTCGGATTTCATTGATGGGGAAATTTTAGAAATGTTAGTGAAGTGGGAATTTAAGGTATTGCAATCAATATTAATTTTACTATCCGTAGGCAATTGCTGACCTACTCCGAGAGACCTCAAAAATTTCCACAAAGCAGCGGGAGAAGAAGTTTCAATCTGCTGGTTAATATATCGACGTTTAGCGTTACGAATAAGCTTATTGCAAAGATTACGGATAACTTTATACGAAGACCAGTTCAGTTCGTTCCTTTCGCGTTTGAATATGCGGAAAGCCCGATCTCTTTTCTTCATCACATTACGTATGGTTTCATTAAACCAAGGTGACGGTGGGTGCTTCAATTTGACAGTATGAGCTGGCGCATGTTTATCATAAAGTTGAATGATTAATTTGTTAAATTCTCCGACTTTGTCATCGACAGAGGCAGCCGCTTCGACCGCGCTCCAATCAATTTTTTGGACATCACAGTGCAACAGATCGATATTCAACCGAGCAAAGTTGCGTTTCTCTAAGACTAAGGGTTTATGTTTAGGAGATTTTAATTTAAATGAGCAAAAGATGAGGTCGTGATGTGAAAAAGCAGGTGCAGAAAACTGGCCGTAATGTGCAACTAAATCGGTATGCGAGGTTAAAAGAAGGTCGAGAAGAGTGTCTGTTACACTAGAGTGGTGCGTGGCAGTTAGTTTTAAAATATCCAAATTAGCTGATTCAATTATATCTTTTAGTTTTGAAGAACGAATATTCTCGTTGAGAAGGCACGTATTAAAATCCCCCATAACCAAAAAGTGCGTATAAGTTCCCATGAGGGATTCAAAAATGTTTTCTAACTCTGAGAAATAATCGACATTAGGTGGGCAGTAGATAACACCTAATATAAGTTTAACATCGGAGTCCATCTCGAGAAAAAGGTATTCAGCATTTGCATGGTAGGCGGAAGCTGACTGCAGGATTATTTTATATGGATATTTACTTTTAATATAAATTGCTACTCCACCACCTCTTTTATTTGTCCGGTCGTTCCTCACCAGAGTAAAGCCGGGGATAGAAACCGAAGTTGACGGGATAGACGGCTTGAGCCAGCTTTCAGAGACAAGAATGGCATCAATGTGGGACGATTCAAATGATTCGTGAAGGTCTGCAATGTGTGATGGAATACTTTGTGCATTGATGTGGCAGACGTTAAAGTGTCTTGGGAATAACTTAAACGTATTATTGAGATTCTCGCCTAAAGAAAATAATTTATCGTCCGAAGTACTGGAGTCGGAGTTAATCAAATCAACGGAACTTAATAAATCTTCATCACTATTACTCATTCTTTAAGTTTAAGCAGTTTTATAGACTAAAAACAGTTAGGCGGCTATTATAAATAACAAAAATAAGGGCCTATCCTAATAAACAAAATAAGAGTATATATTAAGAAAAAAATAAAAAAATAATAAAATAGGAACAATGGCTAAAAATAAAAAAATATATATAAATACACTTCAAAACGATCTGCTTCAACTTCTCTTAATATGCTCTTGAGAGGACTACTCTCTGTTAGTCGGATGTAACGCTGGTAGAGAATTAACAAAAATTAAGACAAAAAAAAAATATTACAGTAACAAAGCAAAACAAAACAAGCAAAAAGTAGGAAAATATACAAAAGCTGTACAATTTAGAGTTCTAGTTATTTCACCTACCGGTGATTAGATGCGTGTCAAAGCAAAACATTAATTAACAAGCCAGAAAGTAAGAGTTTTCGGAAACGGCAATGAAATGGCATCGAAAGCAAAAGCAAGCGATGGAGACCAAATGAAATTTCCAATACTACACTACTTAAAATATTGTGTTGATACTACAGTGATACAACAAAAAAAAAATGGCAACGATGATAAAAGCAACCATGATGAACAGGAACAATATTAAACACTACGCTACTTAAAACAATAAATTTACACTACAGTTATAACTAAAACAAAAAAAAAATACTAATAATAATACGTGTGAATTAAAAAGAAACAGAAAAAAAAAAACATACCGTGTGTTTACAATATATGTTGATCTGTGTTCTTTACTCTGTGTAGAACATTGGCGTAGATGACATCGGCATCTTAAGCTGTCAATGTCATGTCAAACACTTTGAAATAGATACGTCAAAGTGGCGAATAAAATTTGTAAACAAACATTATTAAAGAAGGTATTCGTAAATAGTACTCACTATATGAAAAATGTATAATTAGAAACCTCAAGACTGAGAATAGTAATCGCGCTATATCGACGAACACAGTACAGCCACATCATCTACTTCTTGGCGGAGGCACCTGTGCCCGCAGCCCTCTTACTCTTCGATGCTGCACGGGACTCCCTAGTTGTTGCTGGCGCCTTATTGACTGTCTCGCCAGACTTAGAAGTGGATGCCTTGTTGACTTTTTCAAATTCACTCATGGTGTTGATGCGGTGACGCATGCCATCAATGATTACGAACACTGATCCATTGTTCGTCCAACACTTGGAAATGCCAAACTTCTGTCTAGCTGCCATGAAGGTGTCATGTCGGTGTTTGGTCAGAAACTCCGACAGGGTTATACCCGTGCCCTTGAGCGCAGATTTCATCTATATATATATATATATAGAATACAAGTGAAGTGGAAAAAATTCCGCGTTTCGTCTGATGAGTGTGATATCGGAGGTCTTATTTTAGTACTCTTCTTTATAATAAACGAATGGTAACAGTTTTTGTTAACAAAGGGAAGGATGGGAACGCAATGGGGAATTGTTGGATAAGGGGGACGCATAGTAAGGGAAATTTTTCTCCTCCTTTAATGAATAGCAGACGCATTTGCAATTGGGGATGTCTATGGGCAGCGGTAGCTTCGCTATTTCAGCGCATCAGGTGGTCGCTTGCTCCTTTGCCACCTTAAGATATATAGGTATATATAAAATATGAGTGTGTCACTCTACACCTCTAATTTCAGTTATTATAAATTTGTCCATTTCACTATTTTTAAACACACACCAAGCAAATTTAAAAAAGAATAGAAAAACATACCATAGATTAAATCAATATCCCGATAAAAGTTAAGTGACGAGAAAAAAAATGCCTGTAAAATATTTCCCAGCTCGTTAAAAAGAAAAACGAAGGCTTCCGATAATCGTCGCGGCGAGGTCCGCGGCAGGTCTCTCAGATTTTATCTCAAATCCATTTCAGACGCGTGTCCACTGACCACGTACGTCATTACGTTGCATTTAAGATGTTTCATATAACATAAACTAAAGGTGAATGTTCACTGCCGAGTAGCAAGCAAAGGTACATGAAAATATTATTATGTTAGTTTTTAAATGTTTAACATGTGTTCCTACATGTTTCTATACAAGTATTTCGATGATGGAAACCTACAATTGTCTTATGCAAAAAAATTGTATCACAGTTTTTGTCCCTGAATCATACATTACTAATATATTTAATGTATTACAGTTATTAATTTTACTACTAAAATACATAAATTAAAAATAATCTATTGTTTCGACCAATTTCATTCCGTTTTCATGTCACATAAACACTGTATAATAACATCGTAAAAGAAGTACAACAATGGAAACAAACTCTAACACCTGCTCGCGAAAGGAAATTGGATCTGATAGCCCCTCACTGGTGATAAATGGAACATGAACATATCTAATAGGCCATTATATGGAGAACTTCCTGTAGCGTTTGAGAAATGTTAAACCTCTTTTCCACAAATTGACAATCAACACGATTCGGCACTATTCTTCAATTGCTACGACATTCACGGTCGCTCCTGCGAAAGTATACATTGGTTATAGAAATAGAAGACGCACGCAGCTTCTATCTTGCGACTAGTCGGCTTGTGCAAAAAGGATCTAAATACATTATGACTTAGCGGTATCAATAAGGGAACTCGTTACTCCACACGAAGCATAGTCATTTAGTAGAAATTAGATTTATTTCCTGAGAGGATTTATAACTGCTTAAATAACACGTCTTTAGTTAGTTAGTTAGTTGTAAGGGCTCGTTTTCTGCAACTCCACGGCTAGCGCGTATTTTGCGTGTGAGCAGGACCTGGATTCACTCCAGCCAACCCAACTCTCCAAAGAATCCCAGCAACCCTTTGATGTTGTCGGTGATCTCTGGGAGTGTTCTCGGCGATCCGAGATGTTTTACCCTGTACTCTTGCACTGCTGGGCAGTGCAGTATCACGTGGGATGCTGTTTCTTCGTCACCCATGCACGCTCTGCATAGGGGGCTGTCCGTAATACCTGTATTAAACAAATGTTTATTAAAATTGCCATGTCCAGTGATGGCAGCCACAACTGTCCGTAGTTGTGCCTTGTTTAATTGAAGCAACCTCCTAGTTACCCTCCTGTTAATCCTAGGTAGGGCTTCTTTTGACTGCCTGCATGTATCGATTTTGTCCCAGGAGGTGCAGTGTTGTGCGTGACTCCTTGTTGCGACCTGTGATCTTAGATAGCTTGCTGGTAGGGGAACGATGGGCTCTGGGCCGATAGCTCTGCTGTCTGACCCTCGGCGGGCTAATTCGTCTGCTGCATCATTCCCCCTCGAACCACTGTGTCCTTTAATCCATTGGAGGATAATGTTATTTGATGTCCCTACTGCATTAAGTTTAAGGTGACATTCATAAATGAGGCCCGAATTGACTATATATATATATAACACGTCTTTACGTTAAGTTCTAATACACTATCAGAATCGAGAGTTCGCTTCGTTCGTTTTGAGTTTTCGACGTTATGGTTGATTCATTTAAGAATTATTGAAGTAAAACGTTATTTCAGTGTACATAATTTACTGTAGTAATTAACTTTGTCAACTTTATTTTAATGCTATTTAATCTTCATGGGCTTGTGTAATATTTGTCCATTATTTAATACAGTATAAATTTTATTTTAAACTAGCTTTGGTCTGCTATTTTTTTCGCGCTGTATTTTAGAAGAAAAACTTAGTATGTAGCCTTATGTTTCCTGCCAGACTATGTTCTATATCTATGCCATATATCAGCGAGATCGGTTCAGGTGTTCCGGAGATACGTAACTAGTAAAAACATCCATTCGGATATCCATCTAAAATTTCACATTTTTAGTACTAGTATAATGATAGAAACAATCACTGGTTTAGCGATACTGTTCACTTTACTTTGAAAAAAGACTGTTTATTTTTTGTAACATAACTATTTAATACATAACAAGACACTACGAAACGTAAACTAACTTTTGGACACAAATTTGTTAAAATATGAAAAAAAAAAACACACTTTCGAAGTAATATTAAAAAAAAGATTTAATAATAAATATTTCACGGCGCCAATACGTGCCAGTGCTATTTAATACGCTGGTGGCGCCATCTATTACATATTAATCAACCATGACGGTAAAACAGAAAGAAAACACAAAAGTTTAAATTAATATCACTGTTTTTTTTATGAATACAGCTACGTTAATGTTTTGTAAACAAAACATTAGAGTAAAGTAAATTATAAGAAATTGTTCAACAAATACGATCGTAGTGTTATTAAACTTGAAAGCAAAAATATTGTAAAGGTTTTTTAGTAGCAAGACTTTAACAACAATTTTGTTTTATATCTGCTGCATAAATTTTTCCCTCTATTCTATTAAGTGATAATACTTCCTAGAAAGAAAGAACAAAATTGTTTAAACTGCAAACTTGTTTACACATTTGTTAATATTTTGTTTCAATCGATGAAAAATGAGAAGGATGTCAATATGTTTTTGTATACTTCTTCGAAAATGTGAACTAGTATAATGGCTATTTACAAATTTCAGGCGTTCGTTTTTCATTAAAACATCTAGTGGGAATCGATTAAATCGAGTTATTGCTTACTTTAATACTAAAAAAAAAATAATCAAAGTCGAAGTAATGTTATTAATAGACAAAACGTAATTTTCATGGTAACGATTAAAAGCCGGCCTCAAATTGCAATTAGCGATTTCCCTTCGCAAACCGCCGCCGCCGCTACTCGCAACTTAATTTTAAACTTCGTTAAAAGTTTATTTAGCAAAGACTCGCAACTCAGACATTCAGTTTTAATAGGTGTTTAGTAATTTTACCATTAATCTCTATTGGAAATTGGAAACATAAACTTTTATTAAATGTCAATAATTTCTCTCTTTCTCTTTCCCTCTACCTCTCTTTTCTTAGCTAGAATAGGTGATGTTTTATGATGGACTGTTGTCGGTGACGTCTTTGTCTGAGATTTGGGAATCACCCACGTATTTTGCATTATTTACTTCAATTCATTTAGCTTCAGTTTTCTATTTTAATACCTAAAGTTAAATCATTATTTTAATTTTCGACGTAAAGTTAGGCTACTAATTGCTTTTAACTCAGAGTTAGTCTGAAGTCAGTTCAAAAGAGGTTTCAATTTATAAACATTTTCCTTAGATGTTAATATTTAGATTCCGATGGCACTAAATTCTTATTCGAAAAAAACGAACTCTAAAATAACAACTGTATCAACAGATCTGTAGTCTCGCATTAACGACGACAAAGTTGTATTAGTTTGTTTTTTTTTTTAATTTTCCATGTTGTTACTTAGAAAGAGCACTTTGTGGCGAAACAAACAAACATTACAAGTACTTCGGTAAGGAAAAAGTTTTTCCATCTAAGCCATTACGCGGCCGCTCGGTTAGACCCGCCCATTGCGGAGTTAGCGACCGGCCTGTAATGCGTTTTAGATTAGACAAAGTTACCGCTCAATTTAAATATTTGTATCGTACTTGGAACATTTGTCTCCTTTTTGTGTATCCCTTTTTATATTCTTTCAGGACATGTAAATTTGCTTACGACTTTTTGAAAAGTGTGGTAACACAAATATCTTCTTAGTAACCAATGTTTTGTAATTTCTTGAAACGATTTCATGTTTGTTCACGCAAAATACGCCCCAGTCGTGAAGTTGCGGAAATCGAACCCTTATAACTAACTTCATGTTGGTTTTAATAAATCAATGTGTATTCACTTAACTGCAAATAAAACTTTTGATAGAACATATGGTATAGTTTGAAAACCCGGCTTAAAAAATTAAATTAACCCAATGTATTTACTAATGTACAAGCATGTAAAATTCCAAAAAGGTTTTATAGACATATTTTATAATATAACCTTTTTAAACACCGTAATAAAACACTAATAAAACGGATACTATTGTAGTATTTTTCAGGGTAATAACTTCGAATCATTTCAACAACTATTTACAAAATGAACTAACAAGACCGCACATACAGCACCAAGTATTTAAGTTAAAATAAGTTTATTAATTAGTAAATATGAGTTAAAACTTCCATGTTTTCAGTACGGCCAAATTATTCACAGTGAACAAAATTACGTCAAGGTCGATTTAATGTTTAGCAGGAGGTTTAAGGACCATCCCATTCAAAGAAGACCCTTGCCATGTATATGTGATACTAAAACTAATCCCACATATTAATATGAAAACATGTTCGAAATTCGAATACAACAAGCGCGGCCTACTTCTTGTTTAACAAGGCTCCGTACCGCAGTTATGGTGTTGAAATTCAAACGAAATTTTGGTAAAAGCCGTGCGTTATACATATTAATGGCCGGGAAAGCCATAAAGTAGGCAGTAAAATATATACCTATAAAGCGTGTACTTCCCTGCCCTAATATTTACTGAACGTTGTTGTGAGGAACAGTAACACGTGGATGTTTTATGTTGTTAAGCTAATCTATCTAATTTTTGTAGTAAGTTTAAAACAAAAAAACGGCAGGATAGATTTTGACGGGATGTTTTACTGGAAGATAGTTTATGCAGGAGTAACATAGTATATTTTTATCCAACGTTGACAAAATTCCTGACGATTGTTACTGTCAAATAATGTTTAAGATAAGAGCGAAAGCATCATTACGTAACTCCGTGAATGAAAAATTTACATTAAACCACTGTCTACGTAAAGTTGTTTTGATATTTAAAGGTTGTTTTTATATTCTTTATAGTATCTTTTTTATCAATTTTTATTTTTAAAGCAAGTTATAATGACGTAAATTAATTACATGTTTATCTTAATATCATATAATGAAGTATTTATTTGATAAAAATAGTGGTATATTATACCATGTCATTGACGCATGATTCACTACGATACAAAACCGGATTAAATAATAATACATACTTGATAATTTGATTTCAATCGTTGGTATTTTTTCATACTATATCTATGTACAGAAATTGAAAAAAATGCTTGCTTCTCATGGTATAGATTTATTTCTTTTTTTATAACCAAATAAATACTCAGTTTTTTTAATACCATGCGGACGAAGCCACGGGTAACAATTACTGTATTATAATATAAAACTCTTAAGTTTAATCGTTCGTGAAATAAATCAGAACATTCCAAGCTGGAGCGTTACTTTACGGCTTAAGGAATATGGCCGGAGTATGTTTCTGATTTAGCTCACGTTCGAGGCGAAATGAAAAGCCTTTGCGCAAAAATATTGTGTGTTGGAGAGATAAACTCCAATTTAGGGATGTTTAAAGTGGGCTTACGTTCTATAACTCAGAATTTATACAAATCACTAAAGATATTAAATAATGTAAAAGAGAGATATCACTATCTTTGCTTCTTTTTAGTCTCAAAATAAAACAAAAAATCTTGGTTATAATTGTTTTAATTAGAACCGTGCGTTTGATGAATTATGGCCAACTAGCTGTCGACCGCGACACCGTCCGCGCAGTATTAAAAAAAAAACATAAAAGTAGCTTATGTGTTCTTCCAGACTATGATCCCCATCTATGCCAAACTTCATCGAGATCCAATGCACCGTTCTGTAGATGACTTCAAACAAACATCCATCCATCCATCCAAACATTAGCATTTATACTGTTAGTCAGATATATGTTAACCTGACGCATTACAAAGTGTTCCCGACGCCGTATAATGTCCAAATCTGTTGTAACAGACGGTGGCTCCTTTCAATATTATGATAATACCGTTTAGTAAGAAATAGTCACAAGAGCGGTTTTCAGTCTTTTTAGCCGACTTCAAAAAGAAGGAGGTTATCAATTCGACTGCATTTTTTTATGTGTGTTACCGCGAAACTCCGCCCCTGGTGGTCCGATTTTGATAAAAATTATTTTAATCGAAAGGAAGTGCTTGCATATGGGTCCAATTTATTTGTTTTTTTTTTTAAGTAGCAAATGCTTACTACTATAAATATCTGACGCGGTATCCAGTAGTTATTCCAGATTTTCAAAACTTGAAAGACTAGCTAAATATTTTTATTGCAAAAAATAGTTATTATTTTTATTAATTGTATATAGTTGATTTTACTCTAGGATAACATTAAAAAAATTAAATACGAGTAAAGTTTGCTTCGCTAAAAATTACACAAAAATAAAAAAACAAGAGTACTCTTGTATTTTTAAACACAAAAGTAAAAAAAAAATTAAAACAAAACTTGTATCATTATGTTAAATAATTCAAAATTTATGACCAAACTTTTCTGTTTCAATGACAAAGATTTAAGAAACACGGCTAATAAATCTAATTTATTCTAAAAACGTTCCCTTGGAACATGTTATTTTTGTACTTACAATGTTTAAGAAGTTTCTACATTTAACAAACAAAACATGATTTAATCTATTTAGTGTCAATATAAGCTTGGTCTAAAATACGTAACTCACGCCTTTAACCCAGAGAGGTAGACAGAGATCACGAACCTCCATTTATTGTGGCCAAATGAATCTCAGCAATAAACATAAAACATTATTGTTATTATTGGCCTAAAATATATACATTTTAATTGAAATATATACTCTATCGTCAAATTAAATTGAAATGAGAAATTATAACAAACCTATCTAAACATTTTTACCTATAAAAGACTGTAAACGTTTTTTTTTTATATAAGAGAAGGGGGCAAACGAGCAGCGGGAACACCAAGGTGTTCATCGACGCCCATAGACATCTGCAATACCAGAGGAATCGCAAATGCGTTGCCGGCCTTTAAGATGGTGATACGTATGTTAAAAATACATAATTCAAATTAAATCAATAAACATCAATGTAATCATTGAATGTATTATTACAAAAAATACTGTTGGTCACTGTTTAGTTAAACCCTTTGACTGCTCATTGATATTATTGACGTCAACGTCGTGATATAATCTCTAATATATAAAATTCTCGTGTCACAGTTTTCGTTCCCGTACTCCTCCGAAACGGCTTGACCGATTCTCATGAAATTTTGTCAGCATATTCAGTAGGTCTGAGAATCGGCCGACATCTATTTTTCATAACCCCCCTCCCCCCATTTTATAACTGCGCGCGGACGGAGTCGCGGGCGACAGCTAGTTCACTATAAATATATATCAATAAAATGCTTTCGGTATAAGTATTTCATAATTTATTGATAAAGATCGCATTTCACAATGCGCATGATACTGTTTCAATAATCAAGATTTGTCAAAAATCCCTTAAACTTAAGTGTTCTTCTAGACTTTGTTCTACAACTGTGCCAAATTTCATCAAGATCCGTTATTTTAATATCCGTATTTATAATATTATTAAGTCTAGCAGTCGTCCGCGACTCGGTTCGCGCGGTACGATCTATGTGGCGATTAATGGAATAGGCCTACGTCCATCAATAGAAGATTCTTACCTAAAACAGTATTGACGTCTTAGACTAAAATACGCTCATCAGATAAAACGAAAACATGCTTTACTTATAATGATTTGCATAAAATTTAACCTTGTTACCCTTATCAGACAATTAATATGTTATCACCCGCATGCAGACAGAACAACAAGTATTATCTTTAAAGAATAACAATTTTATGAGACATCTTAAACATTATGCAAAACTAGCTTTTACCCGCGACTTCGTCCGCGCGGAATAAAAAAAATGCACACAAGATAAAAAAGTTCCTATGTCCGGCTCCTAGTTTTAAGCTACCTCCCCATAAATTTTCAGCTAAATCAGTTCGACCAATCTTGAGTTATAAATAGTGTAACTAACACGACTTTCTTTTATATATATAGACTAGCTTTTCCCCGCGACTCCGTCCGCGCGGAATAAAAAATAGAAAACAGGGTAAACATTATCCTATGTCCGTTTCCTGGTTCTAAGCTACCTGCCCACCAATTTTCAGTCAAATCGATTCAGCCGTTCTTGAGTTATAAATAGTGTAACTAACACGACTTTCTTTTATATATACAGATAATCATGATGTATCACAAATGTTTTTTTAGGTTGAAAAATTACTGATTAAAATTTTTAATTCTACTTATATTTATAAAATGCTTAACTTTTTAATACTTTAATAACAATATTTGTAGTTGTTTCGTATAAATCCTTATATCAATAAAAATATCAAATAAAACATTTATTACCTAAATAACTACTAGTTAAGACTAAGATGAACAATATTGGTCATATTACGAATTAAATTGGTAATCGTAGCCTACGCGTTAACTAGATATTGTTAATTGCTATCATAAAACGTGTGGAAAGTGTAATATGCATCTTATTTAACAGATTGGAGTCATTTATATCCATAAGCGAAGCAATTAGAAGAAATGTGGAGTCGTGTTGCCGACTGAAAGGCGCCTTGTGAAGCAATTTATTCTAAACGTTGTAAGTAACCTCGAGTCAGCAGTCTAACAACATATTATTGTATTTATTAAGTAACTTGTTACCCCAAAATTCCTTGAGACTATCAAACAAAAACAACGGCAGTAAGCTTACAAAATGAAAGGTTCACTAGTATGATACCTGATAATGTTGATGCATAAATGAAAATTATTACTTTAAGTTATCTCAAATTAGTATCTATTAATATTTATCTCTTTAACAGTAGTAGACGGTAGCAACAATAACATATGTTGCACGAATGGGCCGGCTTGCCAGTACAATACTACGACCACACAGAAGAAAGGCGTGAAGTGGAAGCAATTCCTTGTTTCGTCTGACGAGTGTGCGTGCCGAAGGCCTAATTTTAGTCCCCTTCTCCTTCTCACCCTTTTCTTATAAGGCTGGGATGGGAAGGGGAAGTGGATTTGACGGAGGAGAAGATGCATAAGAAGCGGAAATATTCTCAGGCTTAGCGTCTCCCCTCCGTCGATTAGAGGTAGGCAACGCATCTGCCATTTCGGATTTCTATGGGCTGTGGTCGCTTCGCTATTTCGGCGAATTTAATGATACCGCGCTCGTTTGTCACCTTATGATGTAAAAAAAGTATCGACGGGAAATCGAATACCTCTGATGTGCAAAAACGCGATCGAAAGGTTCGTTCATAAAAATTGTCCTAAATAAAAAAAAATCAAAAATAGAAGAAGTACCAGTTTTGTCAGTTCGCTTCAAGATATAATAAAATTTAATAAAGTAAAAAGTTTTTGTATGCATTTTTTTGTGAATAGTACACAGGTGGTAGAAATTGATTTTGTTCCGCCACGACGTCGACAGTGCGACAGGAGCTTTTGAATAAGATGACTTCATTTGTAACACTTGTTCCAAAGCCACGGCGCCAATATATACAGCGTGTTCCAATCTGTCAATTTCACAGAAATTCGTTGAAAGAATATTATACATTGGTTAGCTTAAAGAATTTAGTTCCATTAAAATTTGATCAAAATTTAATGTTTCTAAAATTAGTTAATGACATTCATCTTAATGTACAACCAACAATCACATTATCACGTTTTGGCTCGTTCTACGACTTAATATCCGGTGGAACAAACTTTACTTAGCAAGCGATGTTATGTGCTGAAAATTTACTTTAATAATACAGTGAAAACTTGCCTCGTTCGTGGATTCCAACAATTTAATACATGTTGTTCGGATGATTGGAAATGTTAAGCTGAAACTTTGTCTATCTGAAACTTTGACATTCTGTGTGCTATTGTATCATTAAAAAATTATAACATCGCCAGAATTTTCATCATCTTCCTTTTGCTTATCCCTGTTCCTTATGCTATATATGTGACGTCAACGTCATAAATAAAAAAAATATCTACATACACTAAAAACTTGAAGCTATTTTTAGGTTTGCTGAACTCGAAAACGCAATAAATTAGACTAAGATAGTTGTAGGATGAAGACATTAGCGCAAGCTGCGCCGCGCGCCTGCCGCCTGCTAATGAAAGCGTTTGAGGCAATTTTATGAAAACCTATTATCATTTTTATACTATATTATATTCATTGTGTTCTTTAAAGAAAAAGACTTCTCGTTTCATCTCTGATAACTCTTTATCATCATTAACATTATTATTAAACATATACATCGTTTGCTTTAAGTTCGTAGTTGTATTCTGAACTAATGCCCTACATACACAAGACAACGTAGAACTTCAAAACCCTAAGACTTCAGTCGCTAAACGACTTACGCAATGCGATATCATAGAGGTTCGTATGCGTACGATATTTTGTTCTTTACTCACCAAAACCAGTCAATTGCAACCTGTTTGTCGTCGTAAGAAACGTGGCTGCGTTATTTAAGATGGCGAAGCGAATTTATACAGTTGACATGTGACGACTCGCGTTGGCGATTCAGCGTTGTGTGTATGGAGCGCGCGCTACGCGATATTCGTGACGCAAGGATACACATTGGTTTAAAAGATTTACATTGCTTTATGTACGTAGGAGCCAAGAGTGCTACTACTATAATATTAATAAAGCTACGTGCAGGATGCATCACACATTTGATGCCATATTAAGTTATATTAATATTATAGACTGTAGGAGATTGATGTCTTCCGAACGTACGAGTATTAAACTAATTAGCATTATACCTATATATATGACCAACATGAAATAATAAAATTAATCATTTTGAACAGAAAAACAATAAAAAAATGTACAATAAATATTCACTTCTTTGAAATATTCTAATGCAATATCAAACAAACAATACCTAAAATACTAATTCATGAACTTCTTGTGTACAAGTTTGGTCTAAAGTTGGACCTCATTAGAGAACCTCCCCATTAAGTTAGGAATAACCGTTATCATTACATAATATTAGGGTACACAAACTTACATTACAATCTACATTTGGAACGGCTACTGAGCGTAGCTATTAAATCTGACTAATTAGCGTGAAAATTATAGAGTTCGGAATTTGTAGATCCAGTTCGTAATTCTTCAGGCGTATGCACCGGTTTACTACTATTAATGATCAAAGCATAACTATTACATTCTCTTTTGAGTTATTAATTTACAAAAATCGATAGCGAATGAAACAATCTTGACCACACCACAAATAAAGGCATGACTTATCAAGAAAGATCTGTATAAACTTCTTAACCTTACTTATTAATTTATTATTGTTTATTATATTTGTGTTGTAATACATATAACATACAGAATTATAAAAATGCTTTGTCTTATATCATTCAGGATTATTTGATTATATGATCAATATAACAAATTATTTATTTTTAAAAAATGGTATTATCTCAGACAACATTTAATAATGTTAGTTCAGATAAGCACCTATTACTTACGAACGATAAACTGTATGTAATCGAAAAAAAACAAATGTATAGTTCCCTCCGGTTAGATATTTATTTTTGTGAATCTAATTAACTATCTTCTATACATTATTAGTACTATTTTTTGTTACTTTTTCATCCAGTGAAGTATTAAAAGCTATTATAATTATATCTCTTTTAATACTTGGTATTTCTGTAGATTTCTCAATATCTTTGCTAACGTTACTTAAGTTATTATATTTTTCTTCAAAATATCTTAACCTCGGTGTAAAATGCTTTAAATTATTGTGACCAGTCATTCTATTAATTATTTCAATTGATGCATTATTCTGTTGTTCTATTTTATTAGACATTTTTGCTATAACATCTAGAAAATTAGCTTTGCTCTGTAAAATAATATTTGGATCATCTACATTTTCATTTTGTATCGTTGTTTCTTCCAATGTTGATGCAGTAGTTGTAAAATAAAATTTCAGTGAATCCTTAAATTCTGTTGTATTAACAAACGTTCCATTTTGAACTATCGCATTTTTGGCCCGATACATATTTGAAACTGTTGATGTTTTTTCATTAACTGATTGATTTAAAGTATTATTGTCCTCCATGCTTACTAGATTGGTGAGCCCTTCGAAACTACTTTCTATTAAATTATCAATCACGGACTCCACGGACATATTAGGACTATCAGTATCAGTTTGATATAAGTATAATGTTTCAACATTTATTGCTTCCTCGTTAGTGAACTTTGAAGCATCTCTTTTAAAGTATTTTGGAGAAGTATACTTTGTAGGATCATTTTCAGTAAACATATAATATTTTTTAGATCTATTCTCGTCAATTTTTAGCGGTGGAATTCCTTCAATTAATTGCCTACTATGTATCCAATGTTTCCCTTTCGGCCATCTTTGATTAGACATATCATAATTTTCATGTTTTTGTTTATCAGCTTTTACATTTTTCACTTGTTCTCTTAAATTGTACCTCATTTCCACTTTAGGCAATCTTTTGTATTTAAATACCATCTTATATCGATCTTTAAGAGGATTAGTTTTGAACATTTCGTTTTTAATTACCTCGTCTTCACCGATAGCTGTAATAAAATTATCTATTTGAATATAAAAGCTCAAATTTCTGCAATGAAATAGAATCACTAACCACTGTACCTTTCTTTATTCCAAGATTGCCGTCTAGAAAATCATCGATATAATTATTCCTAGTTTGTTCTTCACCGTTATCAACAACATATGCAGAATTTGCTGTAACATTAAATTCCGTCCGAGATGGAGGATGGACTACCGGAGTGTTTGGATACTTTTTTCGCATGTCGTTCGTTTTCATACAACCACTCGGATAGCAGTACATTGGATGATCTCGGCACATTTGTACACAAACGCAAACGGGTGGAGTTTTATGAAATTCGGTGAAAATAAGATTGAAAAAATGTTCAACAAGAACAATATGATGTTTGAAGTCGCATGACCTGGAAGTGTTTGGTTTCCGAACTACAGAAACATATTGACTAAAAGCATCTGAAACTGATTTAAGCATGTTTTCAATACAATTATACTGATGAAACATATATTTAGAGATGATGATTATGATATTTACTCACCCTTAATATTTAATAAAAGAACCGACACAAGTATATTTCGTAAATAACAACTCATTTCGTTAGAATCAATTCTTATCTAAATGATCTTTTCTCACTTAAAACATTATTAAGCTCTCTAATGCGATATTTTTGAATACAAAACAATGTCCGTATAGGAAGACACATTGAAGATTAACTGTCATTTGTTAGTCTCACAAACGGAAATATTTCAAGCAACATAAAATGTTTGTTTGTACAGACAGACATAATAGTGTTGGTTTGTTAAATATTTTGTATCAAACTTCCTGCTAATATTCGAATTTTAAGCTATTTTTAAAATAATTAATTAATTTGTTATTATTTATAAAAGTTCGACAAATAAGAAATTAAAATACAGGTTCAAATTTAGAGCACATAATTTAAATCTTTAATTCAATATAGTGTTTGTACATAATAAAAATATTTACCTGTCACTATGTACGGCAACCACTTTCTAATTTAACTGCGACTTTACTGCCGTCTTTATAGCGCTCTCTGCCATTAACCTGTGTTACGTCTGGCTTTCACCAATGTCTTCTCTGAATTTTAACGCAATTCCTGTTGTAACGCTAGATCTAGGTTATATGGGACTCGGTGGAGTGTGACCTAAATTTTTACGTACTTCTTAGCATTCACAAGTAAAAATACATAGTAGATTCGTTGTTTATATCATGTAGTCGTGTTTTTTATTATAAATGAGATAAAATTGTAGGTGCAAAAGTGTGCAAAAGTTATCTTGGTTTAGGACATTATCGATTTAAAAATTACTTCCATTTATTTTTCTTACAACGACTCTAAAGCATTTTAAAATAATTTTATTCCGTCATATGCAGTATAATATGGATTCCAAAACTACGTACAAACGTACAAACTTTCAGGCCCCGTTCAGACATAACGAGGTACGTTCGAACGCAAACTAACATGAACTGCGAGCTCCGAACACAATTCACGCTATAGACAGACTGGTTAGGATAAAGTTAGGACACAGCTCGTTTCATATAGACCAGCCTAGTTAATGAATATGTCGCTGATGGATAATACAAAACCATACACGTCAAAGCCCAAATGAAATTATTAAAAACAAAAAGTTCAATAGACATTTTTTTTTAATTTACCTCAGCTCTGTGCAGCGTCTTCGAAAGGTCCAAATGTTTGCCGTATAGTTAAAAATATACGGTTATAAACACGGTTATAAATACGGTTATAACGTAGTTATAAATACGGTTCCTTGGTTTAATATTAAAATCAACGGACTTATCTTGTGCTAACACTTCTCGATGTAATAGTTCGCACGTGGTAACGTTTTCGCTATAAAAAACCCCAACTTAGGCTCAAACGTGATATTACAATTCCAAATCGACCCTTTGAGATGCCGATTCTTGTGTATTCTCGTATAATATCAGTTACTAGCTCAAACGTACTGTAAATAAATTATTCATAGGATATATATCAAAAGCGAGGTGATATGTGGCAAAAGTGGAACTTACTGACTTTTTTATTTCAATATTCGACACACAACAGCAAACACTTTGAATGCTATGAGTACACTTGAGCACTTTGTTGTTTAATTTTCCTGACACTAAGCTTTTAATGGATACTTTACGATTCAATAAACATTCTCTTACTTCTTTACCTCTTGTACCGTGGATTTCTGAGACGAAAATCTTCGTTTAAAATATTGTGTCATCTCCGCATGCATTTTCGGCATGCGCATTGCATTATTCATCTAACTGCATAGGTGAAGTGCCAGAACGTGACATGGCTTCGTTAAAGCCTAACTGAGGGGATTCTAATGACTTTCAATTTGGCAACGCGAATCAAATAATTATTATTTATTTACTTAGACGTTATCTCTCATTTACCGTAATTTTTACGTGAATTTTCAAGTTTTTAGACGCGTCGTTTACCATCTTTGGTTATATTGTGAAACGGTTATGTGAAAGGTTTAACATTTGTAATAATAGATTAGTATTTCGTATTGAAAAATGTATTACCAAAAAGTAAATTGGATGCTGTGGATTGGTCAAGTTTCCACAACTAGTTTTCAACGCGGAGTCAATTTCACATTTGATGTTTTTGAGTTATCACCGAACAATTTTTTCTTGATAGTAAATATTAATAAGCAAAAAAAATACAGTCGAATTGATAACATCCTTTTTTTTGATGTCGGCTAAAAAATACAGACGGTGCCCGCGACTTCGTCCTCGTGAAATATTAGCTTCAGGTAGCATTTTTAATTATTTAGCTTAAATATTTTATTTTAAATTATAAGACATTTCAACAAAACATATTACACTTATATTTATTTATACTTATATTTTCCATACAAACTTTCATCCCCTATTCCTTATTGTTATTTTACACCCTTAGAAGTTTTATAAACTTTGTAAGTCATCTATATATATAAAAGAAAGTTGTGTTAGTTACACTATTTATAACTCAAGAACGGCTGAATCGATTTGACTGAAAATTGATGGGGAGGTAGCTTAGAACCAGGAAACGGACATAGGATAATTTTTACCCCGTTTTCTATTTTTTTTTTTATTCCGCGCGGACGGAGTCGCGGGTAAAAGCTAGTATTTATATATATCAAATTAAAAACCTAAAAAAAAACAACTTCCGAGCTTCTAGGTCTAAAATAACAATACTCCCATACAACTTTTTATATTTCCTTTCACCCTAAAAAAGTGGCAGCAAAAAGTATCCTTTCTCAATCTTTAGACTATGATACTTTCATTTAAATTAGTAGTTGGAAGGAAACGCGCGACAGACAGACACAGGTACATTCGCATTTATAATATTACTAGCTGTCGCCCGCGACTCCGTCCGCGCGCAGTTAAAAAAAAAATGGGGGGGGAGTTATGAAAAATAGATGTTGGCCGATTCTCAGACCTACTCAATATGCTCACAAAATTTCATGAGAATCGGTCAAGCCTAGTTTCGGAGGAGTACGGGAACGAACATTGTGACACGAGAATTTTATATATAAGATTAAGGATAAACGGCTAGACCTAAATTTTTACTAATTATTATTTATTTATTCATAAATAATATATTTGAATACTTATTATCCTATATTCCGGACAAAAAGGTTATTGTATACGTGAATTACAATCTTGAACAATAAGGACAGAATTGGATCAATGCTTATGAATAAATAATTTCAATATTACATAATAATTTGCGGCGATATTCTGGGATTACTTTCATATACTTTAATCTTATCTGTCATTTAGATTAATTAAATTAGACAGAATTATTTCTATGATTAGTAATGACTAATCATAAAAAAATGAAAAATCTTTTTTCAATAAATTATATCTTATATCATAATAAGTATTATGAAAAGGTTTCAAGAATATTTATTTCATCATCGCTGACGCTTGATATACGAACACATTTGTGAAGTCTTGGTATTTACCTTATTTGTCTATAAACTCTAGCATATAAATTTTGTTTAATGGCTCTAGAAGGTAATAAATCTTGGTCTGAACAGTCAAGATGCCTCCTAGTACTGTTGATGGTTACATTAAGTAAATCTCTCCTTCGTTTGCCACCTTTTCATAAAAAAATTAAACATTCGACTACCTTGTGTTTTATATCACTACAAATAGATAATTTTTGTGACGGTAACTTATTACTCATAATTATATTAATATTATAGAGTAGATTTGTTTGTTTGTTTGCAATGAACAGACTTCAAATCTAACCCGGTTTGAAAAAATTCTTTCATCGTTAGAAAGCTATACATTATCACTGAGTGAGATAGGCTATGTTTTATTTTAACTAAAGTTTATTAAAATGCGTATTTTTGAACCCATGTGCTAATAATTATTTAAATTTTTCATATCATTGTCACCCGCGCGAAGCCGGGCGAGTCGCTAGTTGTAGATAACCGAACAAGTATTTAAGAAACCGCGATATGGTTATCAGAAAATATGTTCATTTTGCCACTGAGACTATAATTTTTACATGACTAGTTACTACTTGGCCTGTGTGGATATAAAATAATAAGAAAAATGATTCTGACAACGCTTGTAATTATTATCGGTGCTTTATCAGCAATCTATTATTTAATCAGTATGTACAATGAAGTGTACTGGAAAAAACGTGGCATAAAATTCCATTCAAAGAACAAAGTCTTTGGCCCGATGGGTGAGTTCATGACCTCGAATCGACCGCTATTTCAAATTTTTAATGAAATTTATAAAATGTATCCAGATGAACCTGTTGTCGCAGTAGGTTCTCCGTTTACTCCCACGCTTTACATCAAGGATTTAACCAATATAAATCACGTTTTAAATGTAGATTTTAATTCATTCAGTCATAGAGGATTTGATGTTAATGAAGGAGAC
This sequence comes from Papilio machaon, assembly GCF_912999745.1. Lineage (NCBI taxonomy): Eukaryota > Metazoa > Arthropoda > Insecta > Lepidoptera > Papilionidae > Papilio > Papilio machaon. Next base: position 1,271,142 of record NC_059988.1, read on the forward strand.
CTTCTCGCAGACAACGTTGTTTTCATGAATGGTAATAGATGGAAATTGATGCGTCAATATATGACACCTCTCTTTACATCCACCAAATTAAAGAGCATGTATTATATACTAGATCGTAGTGCATTGGATTTTGTAGAATATTTAAAAATGAGACCGGAACTGTTACAGAAAGATACTTACCAAACTCTTACCACATTTTGTAGTGCTGCTATCGGAGCTTCTGTCTTTGGTATAGAAAATCAGTCTGTTTTTGACTCACCTTTCCTTGATATGGCAAACAAAGCCTTTGCATCCACATTTAAGAATAACTTTCGGCTTGCCATTGCCAATACTTGCCCGATATTGTTTAAAATGTTGGGATTAAAGTTTTTTCAAGATCACGAAGACTTCTTCATCGGAGCAATAAAACAGATTATTCAAAAACGACAAGAAGAAAATGTTAAAAAGCACGATTTCGCCGATTTGTGCGTTGGTTTGAAAAATAAGGGCGCATTAAAAGATCAGGACACGGGCTTAGAAATACAACCAACTGATGAAATATTAGCAGCTCAAGCGTTCTTCTTCTTCGTTGCTGGAGTAGAACCCTCTGCCTCATCAATGTTTGCCATATTAGTAGAGTTAGGCAGGAATCCGGAAAAACTAAGGCGGCTTCATGAAGAAATCGACAATTCATTCGAAAAATATGATAAAATGACATATGATACCATCACTGAAATGGAATATCTCGACATGGTGTTCAATGAAGCATTAAGAATGTATCCGCCTATAGGAATCTTGATAAGACAATGTATACGAGACTCTGTATTACCAACTGGCAACATAAAAGTTGAAGCTGGAACGAAGATATTTACCCCACTGTTCGAAATTCATCATGATCCAAACCTTTACCCGGATCCTGGAGTATTTAACCCAGAGAGATTTTCACGTGAAAATTCAAAGAATATAAATAATAATGCCTTTATGGCTTTCGGTGAAGGAAAGAGATTGTGCATCGGTGTCAGATATGCGACTCTGCAAGTGAAAGCTGGTTTAGTTCACTTGTTACGTCACTTTACTGTAAAAACTCATATCGGTAAAGGTGGAATCAAATACATAAAAAAGAATATACAAATAAGGCCGACTAATGTAGACGTTCAAATTATACCAAGAGATTTGCGTAAAAATTTATAAATTCGTTTTAATTATATTTAAATGCGGAAGTTACTATTACATAAGATATAATTAATGTGTGTTGCAATGTTTGTCATTTCTATTATCATGTAAATCATACTTAATTTATAATAAATGGTTGTTACCTATGTAAAAGTATTTTTTTTTCTCTAATTCTAATAAAAATAAAACCTTTACTATCCACACCATAAATGATCTGTGCGTTCTACAGTTACAATTTCGCCCTTTTCGTAAAAGGAAAGGACGAGAAGGAGAAGACTAGAGGACGCATACGGACGTTGAACACTTGATTTGTAATCAGCAGAGCACATACACATAGTACACGTAAGTATTAAGGATTAAAACTCCATACAACTACTAAAACACCAACAATCACCCAAAATCAATGTAAGACCAAAGAAATATGCACGACGACTAACAATAGTTACAATTAAGGTCGCAATTGACAGCAATGATATTAACTATTCGTCGATTGAGTATTTATGACAATATCACAAAACCAAGTTCTACGAGTATTACAATTTGCGAAATTAATAAAGTTTTTCTTAATCCTTTGAGGATGAAGTCGCGTGCAAAAGCTGGTAATATTAAAAAGGGGAAAATTCTTAGATTTGTTAGACTGGCTAGGATAAAGTTTAGATACAGCTGTTATCATATAGATCAGACTTATTTAATGAACATTGCGCTGATGGATAATATATAACCATAAATGAAATAGCCATTTTAAACACTGATTGTAGCATCATGACTTCTTCTGTAGCCCTTTGTGGATGTTGGTTTCGTCAATAAATTCCATCCATCTCAGTCTATTAATGCCCTTCAAGTTACTACGCCGTCAATTTTTACGTTATGGTTTTCATCTGCTGCCCATATAAGCTTTGGTCTTCTCCCATCTCGGCGACCTTCGCCAACAAGTCCTATGACAGTTTGGGGAAAATACGAATCGAATATTAAAGCTACATGAGGTCACAATGCAATAACATACATTATAGAACAAGTTTGCAAACTTTGTATGTCATATTTAGATATGTCAAATAAAAAACCTAAAAGATAACCTCCGAGCTTCTAGCTCTAAAATTACAATACTTCCTTTCTTCAACTTTACATCCCTCCTTTCAACTCCTTACAACCCTTTTTAGCATTAAAAAGTAACATATGTACTTTCCCAAGCTCTAGACGATATCTCTATAATTTTCATTTGAATAGGTTCAGGAAACGTTGCCCCTCCCTGCGGGCAATATTAGGCGATCAAAGTCACAGAAAGGGCAATGTAGAGGGCAATGTTTGGAATCTCTCTGCGAGATCGCGTCAGAAATGATGTGATCCGCAGCAGAACCAAAGTAACTGACATTGCCCGAAGAATTTTAAAACCTCAAGTGGCGATGGGCCGGCCATATTGCCGCAATTGCCGCAAAGTACTGGAATGGCGGCCTCGCACGCACCTTCGGCAAGATGGACCGATGATCTGGTCAAGGTTGCGGGAGTATCCTAGATGCGAGTTGCACAGGGCCGATCATCGTGACCATCTTTGGGGGAGGCCTATGCCCAGCAGTGGGCGTTACGTGGCTGAGAAGAAGAAGAAGTTTCCGTAGCTGGGCATGAATGCACGACAGATAGACAGAGTTAGTTTTGACTTGATAACATTAGTAAGGATTAACGGGATTATTTATTTGAATACTTATCATCCTATATTCCATACTAAGGCAGTCTTTTATACTTGAATTACAATATTTAACAGTAAGAATGGACTTGAAACAATGCTTATGAGTATATTTTCGATGTTACACAATTATTTTCGGCCGTATATTGGGATTAGATAAATGTACTTTTTTTGTTAATAACCTTATCTATCTGTAATTTTGTTCAATTAGATTCATGTCTATGATAAGTAATGACTAAGCATAAAAAGTTTAAAAAACTTATTCAATAATTAATATCTTATCAGAATAAGTATTATTAAAAGGCTTCAAGAATGTTTATGCCGTTGCCGTGACGCTTGATAAACGATCATGGATTATTATTATAAGTACGTAGTATTTTACTTAATTTTCATTGAAGTCTAGCATCTAAATTTTGCGAAATGGCTCATGAAGTTAATCTTAGTCTGAATAGTACAGATGGCACCGAGTACTGTTCATGGTAATATTAAGTAAATCGTTTGTTAGTTAGCCACCTTTTCATATAAAAATATTAACATATTATTAACCTTGTGTTTTATATCTCTACAAGCAGATAATTTGGTAGCGGTAACTTATTGCTGATATCTATACTCATATTAAAAAGAAGATTTGTTTGTTTGTTGGCATTGAACAGGTTCCGAAACTATTTAACCGATTTAAAAAAATCTTTCATCATTAGAAAGCTACGTTATCACTGAGTGAGTTAGGCTATATTTTATTTTAACTAAAGTTTAGTTAGCATTATTACACTACCTATTTATGAAGCCGTGTGTTAAAATTTTCTTAAATTTTGCATATACTTTGTCACCCGAGCGAAGCCGGGCGTATCGCTAGTTTTAGATAACCGAAGAAGTATATAAGACGCCGCGCTATGAATATCAGTTATGTTCATTTTGCCAGTGAAACTATAACTTTACGTGCCTGGATTTTGCTTGGCCTGTGTGGATACAAGAAAATAAGAAAAATGATTCTAACAACGCTTATAATTATGGGTGCTTTGTATGTAATTTATTATTTAATTGGATTATACAATGAAGTGTACTGGAAAAAACGTGGCATTAAATTCCATTCGAAGAACAAAGTCTTTGGCCCGATGGGTGAGTTCATAACTTCGAATCGACCGCTGTTTCAAATTTTTAATGAAATTTATAAAATGTATCCAGACGAGCCTGTTGTCGCATTGGGTTCACTGTTTACTCCCACTCTTTACGTCAAGGATTTAACCAATGTAAACCACGTTCTAAATGTCGATTTTAATTCATTCAGTCATAGAGGATTTGATGTTAATGAAGGAGATAAACTTGCCGACAACGTGCTATTTATGAATGGCAATAGATGGAAATTGATGCGTCAATCTATGACTCCTCTCTTTACATCGAGCAAATTAAAGAGCATGTATTATATACTAGATCGTAGTGCATTGGATTTTGTAGAATATTTAAAAAAGAGACCGGAACTGTTACAGAAAGATACTTTCCAAACTCTTAGCACTTTTTGTAGTGCCGCTATAGGAGCTTCTGTCTTTGGTATAGAAAATGAGTCTGTTTTTGACTCACCTTTCCTTGATATGGCAAACAAAGCTTTTGCTTCTACATTTAAGAACAACTTTCTGCTTGCCATTGCCAATACGTACCCTAAATTGTTTAATCTGTTTGGATTTAAGTTTTTTAAAGATCATGAAGATTTCTTCATCGGAGCTATAAAACAGATTATTAAAAAACGACAAGAAGAAAATGTTAAAAAGCACGATTTCGCCGATTTATGTGTTGGTTTGAAAAGTAAGGGTACATTAAAAGATGACGGAACAGGCTTAAAAATACAACCAACTGATGAAATATTGGCAGCTCAAGCATTCTTCTTCTTTGTCGCCGGAGTAGAACCCTCTGCCGCATCTATGTTTGGTATATTAGTCGAGTTGGGCAGGAATCCAGAACAACTAAGGCGGCTTCATGAAGAAATCGACAATTCATTCGAGAAATATGATAAAATGACATATGATACCATCACTGAAATGGAATATCTCGACATGGTGTTCAATGAAGCATTAAGAATGTATCCGCCTATAGGAATCTTGATGCGACAATGCATTAAGGACACTGTATTACCAACTGGTAATATAAAAGTTGAAGCTGGAACGAAGATATTTAGCCCACTGTTTGAAATCCATCACGATCCAAAACTTTACCCGGATCCTGAAGTTTTTAACCCAGAGAGATTTTCACGTGAAAATTCAAAGAATATAAATAATAATGCCTTTATGGCTTTCGGTGAAGGAAAGAGATTGTGCATCGGTGTCAGATATGCGACTCTGCAAGTGAAAGCTGGTTTAGTTCACTTGTTACGTCATTTTACTGTAAAAACTCACATCGGTAAAGGTGGAATCAAATACATAAAAAAGAATATACAAATAAGGCCGACTAATGTAGACGTTCAAATTATACCAAGAGATTTGCGTAAAAATTTATAAATTCGTTTTAATTATATTTATATGCGGAAGATCCTATTACATAAGATATAATTAATGTGTGTTGCAATGTTTCTCATTTCTATTATCATGTAAATCATACTTAATTTATAATAAATGGTTGTTACCTATGTAAAAGTATTTCTTTGTTTAATTCATATACCAAAAGTATTTATGTATTATAAGTATTTATGACAATATCACAAAACCTAGTTCTACGAGTATTACAATTTGCGAAATTAATAAAGTTTTTTAAAAGCTAGTAATATTAAAAAAAGAGAATGATTTTTATTTTTGTAAGCAACAAATAAACTGAAAAATTAGTGAACTGACTGATCCTTTTCTTTTTCCGAACTTAGTTTTAAAAATTAGTATTGTTACTAACACTCAAAGACACATGAAAACCCCTACTCAATACTAGATAGCGATAGAGGTACTACTGTGGAACTATATAGAAGTATCTCGAAAACCGGGTACATGCGTCATCGTTTCGGAATCATTCAACCCGGTCGATCATGTTCGCGCGAGTCTGGTACCTTCCAGAAAAGAACTTTCTGGAATGGTCTTGGTCGTCCTAAATAAATAGCCGCAGTGAGGCGAGCAAGTCAGTTCAGTTTGAGCTACCTTCGAGGCGACTTCGAAGTTAAAACTAGTTATCAAGAGTGATACCAGTGAAACCTACGACATGGCTACGACCTAAGACATAATCAGTGCTTAGTGTTTGTACCTAGTGCTTTGTGTTAGACCTAATGCTAGTGAATAAAGTCTTCTAAAGAGTCAGCAGGTCTTTCGCTCCATATCCTTCGAACCCTAACACGTAACAGTATAATATTTTTGGTATACTTTACGCCTGATAAAAAATTTCTGGGTAACTTACTTCTGGTTACTGATAAATAATCAATGTTTCAGCATTAAATATAACATGATTTATTTAATCACTTTAGAAGCAATACAAGTTGAAGACAAAAACAAATATTACTGCATGTGAGTTTATGTTTAAAGTTTTTTTGTTGTAATTTTTTGTTTTAATTTATTCGACAATCTCAATGCAAAAAATCCACCTTTATTATGGACCGTTGATGTTGTTAGATCTTCAGATAATACCACAACTTGCTTTATTATAATGACTTGCGTATAACTTAATGCTATAAGACATTTGATATGTTATCAATTTTGATAAATTGTCTTTCTGAGTAATACCCACGTAAAAACAAAACAAATCCATTTCTAAAGAAAAAAAAATATTGAGACATATTAAAATGTCGTGCAAAAAACCATTATGTATGAAACAATTTGTTTTAAGGGTATATTCGCAGAAATAGCGAAGCAACTGCTGCCCACAGATATTCGCAATAGCAGATGTATCGCCTACCTTTAATAAACGGAAGGGGGAACGCACGGAGAAGGTATGTTTCACCTTTCTATGCGTCCACTACCCGTTAAATTTACTTCCAGAAAGAGGTGGGAAGGGAAAGACGAGTAAAATTAGACCTCCTGCACTTACATTCATCAGATGAAACGCGGCAGAAATGCTTTGACTTCACGCCTTTTTCTATGTGGTTGTATTATTGTGGCCGGTCCCATTCGTGCATCACATGTTTTTGTTGGCGTTTACCACTGTTTAAGACTTCTAATCGTTCCGTAATAATCCTTATATCAATCAATATATGTATAAAAAATCAAATAAAACACTGGTGACTTAAATAACTATCATTTAAGACAAATATGGTTGATATAATTATGAACTGACTTAATAATCTTAACTTAATATCGCTAGAAATTATTAATTGCTATCATAAAGCGTAAATCGAAGACAGTATTAAAATTTTCGTAGTATACATATTAGATATTAATGTAAATACATTTTGAATATTTTTCATTTTCACTCAAACCTCTATTATAAAACGTGATCGGTACCGTTTTCTGCATGATTTCGGAGTATTTTCAAAAATTCTTTTCCGTCCTCTAAACATTCCTTTTTATATTAGCTCCAGTGAGTTAACATTTTCGTAGTCCACGCGGTTATTGGCCACGTTGAAAGGGTAAATTGCTTCTGTTTCCTTTGTTTCAAAGTAAATTAATGGTTTTAATTCTTTTTTATCAGCTTTACTAATCATCTCCTTGACCTTGTCCCACTTACGTAGGGTCGGTGCACCAGGTTTCCGTCCTCCAAATCAATCTGTCTGCTGTCATCTCCATTGTCACCCCCTTCTTGACCATGTCATCTTTCACGCAATCCACCAATCTCTTCCTAGGCCCACCTCTAACGGTGTACCCCTCCACACTCACATCAGCTTTACTTATGTTAATCTGATTTAGAAGTTCAATTGTCATTCTCTCATTAGTTGCAATACTAAAATCTACTTATTTTTTTTTATGAAAGGCGGAAAACAAGCAAACGCCCATCTGAATTAGCTGATCTCAAATCCGATTTCCATATAACAAAAGAGTAGGGAGGAAAGAGGACTAGGATTAGGTTTAGATTAAATAAAAAAATGTTTATAAGTCAAAAAAGCAGTATATTTATATCCCGACTGAGTCGAGATCGAATAGAGGTTACGATAGATCACATACCCATACCTTATATATAGACTCGAAAACATACTTTACTCAAAAAATATTGAAAAGAAAAAAAATATTTCAATCTTCAAACAGAAGTATAACTTTTGCATATTGGCGTGAAAAGTAATAAATTGACTCCCCCTTTCTTGAGAAGGTCATTAGCGTCGAACGTGGTTAAAAAAATATTGCTTCTATTTGCGTAACGCATCGCCCACTAACAAACTGTGCAAATTGCCAACCTAGCGCTCTCTGTTGCCTATTTGCAAAATATACCAAATTCATACTTTTATTAGAAATGAAACGAGCTTATATTTCATTTGATAGTAAATAACTACTTTTCTTTTATAAAGCCTTGAAAAATCGGTATTTGAACGAGATAGGTAGTTTAACATATTTAAGTTTAAGTGTTGCTATGTATTAGGCGGGCAGAGAGCTTCAGTGGCTCAGGGGTTAAGCACTCATCTTGTAATCTGCAGGTCCTGGGTTGGAAGTTGGTCTCTCTCTCTCTGTCTCTAGGTGCCTCTCCATTAATGGAGGTTGGCCGTCAACTCAGCGAATTTTTGCCGGCTTTGTGCCAAGCGAAATAAACGTTCCACGCTGGCAATATTCGTCCACTCCTTGGTATTACGCAGCCACGATTTCTTTCTTCGTCCAGTGCGTCTTTTGCCTGCAATTTATTAATTCGTAATTCAAATTATTATCTGTATTATCTTTTCTTTATGATTATGGAAACTCTTTGAGTTATAAGTCTCTTAACAGCTATTTTCTATTAAAACGACAGACATTTAATTAAAATTTTAATAGATAACATGATAGAGCACTTCTCTTTGGAAGACTTATTAAGCTCTTGGTCCTGTATTATCAAAGTTGCGGTGGATGTTAAATAAGCCTGTCAATCTAGAAATCCATTTAAAAGCATAAATCTTAAACGCTTCTATCTACTACGCTATTATCAAAATAATACTACGGATATAATAGGATTCTAGATATTAAAAAAATAATTAATTCATAACCAACAATCTTTTAAACATTCAATGCTTCAAATTTTTAATACGTTCAATTGTTTGAAATTGAACTCACAAGGCGAGTTAGTACTGTACGTGTTAAGTTTGAATTCCAACATATTATCATTTAAAGTTTTTTCTTTCAGTATTTACTTACAGGTTTAAACGTGCTAACAAATTTCCTTACAATACTCAATAATAAAATAATCCAAACCCAAACCACTGAATCCTTATTGAGTTGCCAATTTAGTTCCAATTAAGACGTTTAATATCCGAACCAAACTAATCCAACACTCTCCATTGTTTACAATTGCTTTAAACTAAAGTGGAAATTATTAAGCCTTATATCAATGAGTCTTACATCGTTATTATCTAATCTATGTTATGCCAAAAATTTAATGGACTTGTATTATTAGACTGACTCAGAAAGGTAATTACTTTTTGCTTAAGTGTACCGAGAAAACAAATGAAGTATATAATGAGTTTAAGTTTAAGAATGTATCATAATAAATCGCGCATTATATATATGAAGATATGTTTTGTATTAATGTAATCATAGTTGTTTGCGTTTGTTCACTAAGTGCCTATTTACTGAAATCTTCAAGGCTTTTAGAAATTTTAATTGAAAATTTTATTTAATCTTTCGATAAAACTTAATGATTGTTCTGTAAAAGAAGTGAAGAAGCATCATTAAAAACTACAAGCAGTTTGTTTAACAATTTTCCAAGAACTTGTAAAGTTGTTTTGCAGTACGTATTTTGTACACCTTGTTTGTTTGCGATGCCCGCTTAAGACTTTTGAGTGGTCATTATCTCTAGTTTACTAGAATGCATAATACAATTTTTTTTGCTATTACGGTAATTACACAGAATTGCTATTACGATTTTTAAGGTTAAATATTTTTTTTAATTAATACACCTCTAAGTTCTAGTTTACCAAGATTTAATCTATTTAATTTCTAGCACTAGATTACATTGATTATAATAACGATATTATACTATGTTTTATTCTAATAGTTTTTTTTTTCTTTTGTTTGATAACAGACGTCAAAATGATAGGAATTCTTCATTTCGTCTGACGAGTTTGTGCATTTAATTTTAAACCTTAAAGGATAGTTTATGTGTCGTTTTGCTACTTCAGCGATTTCAGGTGGCAGCTTGCTCCCTTGCCATCCTATAAAAAAAAAATTCTTTCAATTTGTTTCGTAGCATTCTACCATGCTATACTATTCATATTATATACCTTAGTTGTGTATTTTGATCGACTTTAAAATTTCCGCAAAAGTTTTAATTAAATCTTTTCCAAAATAACTTCATAAAGGTTTTTCTTCCCATTGAGTTTCGCTCAAAGGAAAATATTGTCTAACAAACTGAGGTACCTTAATAATTTTTTGTAGGTAAACTTTTTGAAGATTAAAAATAAAACAGCGTAAACTAAATACTGCTGACAATTCGGCATGTTATAAAAAGTCGTTTTTAATCACCGATTAATTGCTGTGTCATTCGTATCTTAAAATAGTTCGTAAAATTGCTATTAAATCATAATCTAATATATAAAATTCTCGTGTCACAGTTTTCGTCACCGCACTCCTCCGAAACGGCTTGACCGATTCTAATGAAATTTTGTGAGCATATTCAGTAGATCTGAGAATCGGCCAACATCTATTTTTCATAAGCCCCCCCCCCATTTAGTTTTTTTTTAACTGCGCGCGGACGGAGTCGCGGGCGACAGCTAGTATACCAAAAAATAATTCCTATAAATTCAGTAAGTAACGTGAATCATGGAAATAAATAAGACGTTAAAGTTACATTACGTTTAAATTAAGCACTTGTAATGAAATTTCAAAAGTAATTATTACATAATCTCATTAATATTATAAATGCGAATGTTCAGATGGATGTTTGTTTGAAGGTATCTGCGGCACGGCTCAACGTATCTTAATGAAATTTGGCACAGATGTAGAACATAGTCTGGAAGAACACATATGCTACTTTTTAAGTTTTTTTTTTTAATTCCGCGCAGACGGAGTCACGGGCGACAGCAAGTATTTTATGTTTATGACAAAATTAACGCTAAAGCATATTTAGTCTTTTACAGTGAAAAGTTTAAATTGTACAAAAAAGATTCCTTTATTAAATTATTAATTAAGAAAACTGTGTTCATTGAATTCCGAGATATAAATGAAACATTTCAAAGGAAAATTTATGGAATAAAAAAAGTATTCGATCGGAGAAAGTGAAAGTTTTTTAAATTAATTAAAGACGGAAACATTGAGAAATGTTATGGAATTTCTGACAGAATCATTAAAAACTAAAATATTTTAACCTTAATGGTATTAATCATTTTAAAAAAATCACTTTTTATACACAAATATATTATTTAAAAAAAATACTACAATGTTACATTTAAACTTAGAAAACATTCACAATAATTTAATGTGAAAGCTTATATTGATCAAACCTAATTTTAATAGTTATAGCTGTCGCCCGCTACTCCGTACGTTCAGTATTAAAAAAACTTACTATGTAGCCTATGTGTTCTTACAGACTACGATCTAGATTTCTAGATCTATGCCAAATTTGATAGAGATCCGTTGAAACGTTCTAGAGATACTTACTAACAAACATCCTTCCATCCATATATAACGCATCATCAAAAGCGTAAAACATTTTAATAACAATTGTAACATGAAATTACTTTTCTAAACTAATCAAAATTCATTAAGTAATAATTTAATTATCATAATTAATTCTCTTAATTAAGACATGTTTCTGACTTTTACATTATTAATTCTATAGAATATTAAATACTACTTTAAAAAACCTATTAAACATCTAAATTTATTTAATTAACAATAAATTACACTAAATTTCGTTAAAATTATTAAATACAAATTAAAGTAAATACCAAAGTCGTAATAAAGTCGAATGAAGTCATTGAATCAGGCATAAAGTTTAATTAAACTCGAATACTTAGAAATTCAAATACAAAATTCATTTTTAAAATTCTCATTATATTTTTTAATTTTAAGGGCACAAAGATTCTCTGGCGAACTTAAAACATTTTACCTTTTGGGGCAAAATGTACATATATATTTTTATATAGATAGTACCTACCTAATATTTACTTACATAGTGTTACAAAGGTAATCTTCGCAGCACGAATCTATCTTTATATCAAACTAGATTTTACCCGCGACTCCGTCCTACGGTAAAAATTATCTTATGTCCTTTTCCTGGTTCTAAGCTACCTGCCCACCAATTTTCAGTCAAATCAATTTTCTTTTATATATATAGATATATAGATATAGATGATATTTTTGGACGTTGATTATAAGCTTCCGCTGTAGTCCAGTAATTATGAAATCTGGTACAAACGTACCAGAGGGTCGTGTTTTAATGTCATTTCTTGTTTCGTTTGAAATCTTCCGTCTCAATAACCGTAAGGTTCCAATGCCGGTATACCTATACATATTAGTACAGGTGTTCCAGATAGTACGTAGAGCTTTAGAAAAGAGACATTCCAATTTGACCGTTACAAAAAAAATATATCATCCATCTTAATATCATAAAAAGATTTTGTTAGTTAGAAAACTTGTTATGTTAATACTTTTCAAATGTTAAAACAAAAAGTTTCCCGACCGTGACAGGACTCGAACCTGCAATCTTCGGATCCGAAGTCCGACGCCTTATCCATTAGGCCACACGGTCTTATTGAAGCTTGTTAAAATATGACACTAAATAACTTACTCTAGATCTAAAAAAATCGTAACTCAGAAAGTTATGCTTTAATATTTCTGTTTCGAGAGTTTTATTTCTACCACTTTATTCTGCTTAATGTGATTTAAAATAAAAATCTAATTTACTATTATATGTAAATAAAAAAAGCTTTTTGGAAGCATTTCATGTACAAAATGAAAAGTGTGACAAAAACACGTACCAATATTTTTTAAGTGGCAAAATCTATTGAAGAGCACGAAAAACTAAAATATGTATTGTTAGTACTACGAGATCAAATAAAATAAAAGAGATTGTATTCGTAATCCTCCGCTTAGACAGAAATAAATAAATATGTAACCATGGGTTTTTGACACCAAAATCTCTGTATAAAATATATCTTCATCCCTGTAATTATCTTTGACAAAACAGAGATAACAATATTTTTTAAATGGATATTTTGGTTTCGGAAACCCACAGTAAATCGACCAGACTCTTTACATTGTCAAATGGATAGACAATTCAGTCCTATTAATAATATTCAAGTAAAAATAAAACTGAACTATACAAGTATAACTAAGAACTATATAAGGTATACAAAACCGAAATCGTCGTAACTATGTATTGAAAAAGATAGATAAGGGAACTCTAATAAAAATTGAATTTAACGTTTATATAATTTTAATATACTAAAATACTAGAATATAATTCAGTAAACATGATTCAAAAAGTTGAAGCGCGAGTGATTTATTGAGCTCGCCTCAACTACACAATATTACATTTTCAAGGTAATTGAAGAAAACAATATAAAAGTAAATTTCAGAACAAATTACTAGAAGTTTTTGTTACGCAAAATAATTCGTTCTATACTGTGATGATGAGACGTTTACAAAGAATTGTATTAATAGATCAGTTTTATTTAAACTGTGGATAGGCTTATAACTATCCAAAATATGAAAATTAAAATTTTGATGTTACATACAGACACGTCAATTTTATTTATCTATAGTTGTCGCCCGTGACTTCGTCCGCACGGAATTAAAAATCAACATAAGAAGTAGCCTATGTGTTCTTCCAGACTATGTTCTACATTTTTGCCAAATTTCAACAAGATGCGTTAAGCCGTTTCGAAGATATCTTCAAACAAACATCCATCTAAACATTCGCGTTTATAATATTAGTTAGATCGTTGTCGTCCGCAACTCCGTCCGCGCTGATTTAAAAAATAAACTTAATTAGTAGCCTATGTTTTCCTTCGGTTTATGTTCTTTTTTTTTTAATCATAAGGTGGAAAACAACCAAGCGTTCACATCCACATCCACAAATGCAGATGCGTTGCCTATCTTTAATTGATACAGATGGGACAGACAGAGGATATATCCAATTCCTATGCATCCCCTCCGTCAAATTCCTGTCTGAAATTGAAAAAAAAAAATCTGAAATGTTGTCATAAACTCAAACATTCGTGATAGTTGATCGATTTAACATATCCGTGAAGCACCGAATTTGTATTTAATCAAAGCAACAGTTATTAAACCAAATACGCAAGCCAATTCAATATTCGATACCAGATATGTATTACGAGTAAATAATAACCCTTATTGGAAACGTTACAAACTTATTATTAAGCTTGTTACATTATTACTACAAGTTAAAGTTAAATACAAATAACTATATAAACGAAAGCTTCTCACGACAGATGGAAGAAAAACTACAACCCTTAATCGACGAAAACAAAAAGTTAAAAGAAGAATTGGTTTTATTAAAAGGAAAAATCGATTATTTGGAAACAGAAAAGAAGAAAAATAACATTATAGTTTTTGGAGTGCCGGAGAACGAAACATGTAATGAAGAATTAATACAGAATGTTTTAAACGAAATACAGAAAATGGATATTGAGATAAATAAGCAATGGATAAACAAAATTCATAGGATTGGAGTTAAAGACAAAGCAAAAGGGAAACCTAGGCCGATAATTGTATCATTAGTCAATGCATGGAAGAAACAAGAAATACTTAAGAATAAAAAGAAAATTAAATCCGAAATTTATATAACCGAAGATTTTCCCAAGGCAGTACTTGAAAAGAGGCGCGCTTTGCAGCCTCAGCTTGAAGAAGAGAAAAATAAAGGCAACTTTTGTTTCATAAAATACGACAAGCTGGTTGTATTAAAGAATAACAAAAATACCGAAAAACGAAAGCGTAAGCCCTCAACTCCAAAATCAAATACCACTGCAGACAATGAGCATGCAAATCTTCGGAAACTCTCAAAACTAAACGCCTTTGATATGCTTAGGGCAAGATCTAATTCCTTTCCACAATCGTTACAAAATATTAATTAGCAATCAAGAACCGGCAACTGGACAAACCGTAATCGTATGCAAGAAACACAATTAGCGAAACATATGACGAACACTCTCCCAAGCCGGGTGGTCGCCGTGGGAGAAGAAGACCAAAACCCTCTAAAGAGCGAACCTGAAAACTTAATATATATAGCTACATTAAATGTTAGGTCCCTAAAATCTCCAGGTAAATTATTAGAATTAGAATTGGCATTAAACAACATAAAATACGACATATTAGGATTAAGTGAAGTTAGAAGATTAGGAGAAGGTATAGAAGAGCATGAAAATTATATATTTTGTTATAAAGGAGAAAGATGTGGTATGTTTGGAGTTGGCTTTCTGATAAAAAAACACTTACGACCACATATAGAAGAATTCGTTGGAGTATCCGATAGGATCGCTATACTAAATATTAAACTTCCGATTAAAAATAAAAAAGAGATCTGGTCTATCGTTCAAGTCTATGCACCCACCGACTCAAACAAACCAGAAGACATAAAAAGATCAGAAATGTTTTACGAGAATCTACATTCAGTTGTACAAACATGTCATAAAAATTTGATATTAATGGGCGACTTCAACGCAAGGGTCGGAAAGGCTACAATAGGAGAAGAAAACATAATTGGCAAGTTTGGTATTGGAAGAAGGAGCTCGAATGGAAAGAAGTTGATTAATTTTGCATGGGAGAATAAATTAAGTATAACAAATAGCTTCTTTAATATAAAACCCCGGAAAAAATGGACATGGGTTTCACCGGATGGAAAAAACAAAAATGAAATAGATTACATTCTATGCAATAATATTAAAATCGTAAAAAACATAAACATTATCAACAACCTAAACTTTAACACAGACCACAGAATGGTAAGAATGGCCTTGAAACTGACGTTAAATAAACAATCAAGAAAACACTTTAACAAAGAACCATGTCCAAAAACTATCATTAATATTAGCGAAGAAGACATACACAGAACAGTTAGAAAATCTGAGGAAATCATAAGTGGTATAGATAGTGTAGAAGAACAATACGATAAATTTATAAAAACTATCAAAGATCTTACAAAAAAGACGTATGGGAGAAAAAGAATAACTTTATCACCAGAAACGCAAGATTTAATCGAAAAAAGAAAACGAATGCTCTCGAATAGGAAAGAAAATCAACTAGAAATTAGGAATATAAGTAAAACTATAAATATACGAATACGACAAGATATCAAAGCAAATAGAGATCGGACAATATCAACATATATAGAAAAAACCGGAGGAGTAAATAAAGCTTTTAAAAGTCTTGAAAATAAAGTAGATTGGATGACAAAATTAAACAAAAGAGATGGGCACAGTTCAGGAAAGAGAAAAGACATTTTGGAAACAGCTACAGATTTCTACAGAAGCCTATATAGTTCCGATATAAGAACTCACGGTATGACGTCAGAACATAAATACTCTACTGATGAGACAATCCCCGCGATAATTACTTCTGAAGTCGAAAATGCAATAAAAACACAAAAAAATGGCATAGCAACAGGACCTGACAATATATCTAATGAAATACTAAAGATAGGGATTAAATCTATTGCACCAATTTTAACAAAAATTTTCAACAATATACTAACAACAGAAATCATACCTAGAGATTGGACCACATCTACCATCACTTTAATACACAAAAAAGGAAGTAAAACAGACATAGGCAACTATAGACCTATCAGCCTAATGTCCAACATTTATAAAATATTCTCAAAAGTACTATTAAAAAGAATAACCACCACCCTAGATGCACATCAGCCTAAAGAACAGGCAGGCTTTAGGAGTAACTTCTCAACAATAGACCACATACACGTAGTAAAGCAAATTATCCAAAAATATAATGAATACAATATGAACTATTACATCGGATTCATAGACTATAATAAAGCATTCGATTCCTTAGAACACGAAGCTATATGGACCGCATTGAAATTACAAGGCGTAGATAACAAATATATAAGAATCTTACAAAAACTATATTCCAATTGCAAATCTGTGATTAAAATTGAAAGCACTGGCCCAGAGTTTCCAATAAAGAGAGGCGTGAGACAGGGAGACCCAATATCACCCAAGCTCTTCTCCGCTGTCCTTGAAATGGTGTTTAGAAACCTAGAGTGGAGCCACAGAGGTTTAAATATTGACGGTGTCAAGCTTAGTCATTTGAGGTTTGCAGATGACATTGTTGTTTTCTCAGAATGTCCTCTATTACTCGAGAAGATGATACAAGAATTAGCTTTTGAAAGTGGCAAAGTCGGTCTTACCATGAACACCAACAAAACAAAAATTCTCACAAATTCCACGAAATACAAAGTCACAGTCAACGACAAAATTATCGAATACGTAGATGAATATATATATTTAGGACATCTTATTGCTACAACAGACTGCACTGGTAAAGAAATTCAAAGAAGAGTAACCAATACCTGGAAGAGGTATTGGTCCTTAAAGGAAGTTATGAAAAATAAAAATATAACAACGAAACATAAAAGGAAAGTATTTAATATCTGCATTTTGCCTTGTTTATCATATGCGTGTCAGACGTGGGCATTAACAAATAAACAACTCAATAAGTTAAAGGTTTGTCAAAATTCTATAGAAAGAAGTGTACTCGGAGTAAGGCTTAAGGATAAAACAACATTGAAACATAATAAAGAAAAAACACAATTTAACAACATAACTAATACTGTAAGAAAACTAAAATGGCGTTGGTCAGGACACATGATGAGAGAAAAGAAGGAAAAATGGTCTAGATTGGTTACAGAATGGTACCCACGTCAGGGAAAGAGAAACAAAGGAAGGCAGATAAAGAGATGGGAAGACGACCTCAAAAAAGTTGCAGGTCGTTTGTGGACGAGAGAAGCCAGGGACAGACAGAAGTGGAAATCTTTAGAGGAGGCCTTTGTCCAAGGACAAGCTGTAGATTAAGGTTAACAGTCGCCGGTTTAAATTTATTTTTTGTTATTAAACAATGTTAAAAATTGTAAAAAATCTTCAGCAATAAAGGCTTTATTATTATTATTATACAAATAACTAAGATCAAGGTATACTGAAATTCACGATATCAACGTGTAATTCCACTTGTCAGGACGAGAGAAACGAGCCATGTATTACTTTCCTACAATGTTTACTAATAAAATATTACTCTTTCAGATTTAGGCTTTGGCACACTTTTTTCAATTTATTACTAGACTAGCTTTGCCCGCGACTTCGTCCGAGTGAAATAATGTCTTCGGATAGCATTTTTTTGGGCTAATTATTTTACTTAACCGATATAGAAGAACATAGAGAGGGGTCCATAGAGAATAGGTCCTGGGTCTCTACCTACACCTCTGGATTACGGGCGCCAATTTTTGTTGTTGTTGTGGTATTTTACTTAAACTTATACAAAATTACAACAAAATGTATGAAAATTACAAAATGAGAGATGATAATGTGTGTTCATACCACAGTGGAAACACAACCTAACAACTTTAATAATGCAACTTTTTCATGCGATGTTTTAATGCTATTTACG